>NW_005842764.1:689773-693595 GCF_000455745.1 Alligator sinensis
GCATTCCCATCCCCTGCTTATGGAACTATTTACAGCAATTGTTTACAATCAACATATGCTCACGTACACTAAGCATCCTTCTCCCCATCCCCCAAAGTGTTGCCGTCAAGAACTGCAGGGTACAACTCAGACCACATAACTCTTTTCATCACATTGGGTCAGACAATAGTACCACTACAGTGCAATAATAGTGCTGCTACCAATGGCATCCTGAATCACACACTGACATGCTTACAGTTCCTTACTAGTCACTTGGACTGTGTACATAAGTAATTAGCAGGGATCCTGGTTTTCTTTGATTAAAAAAAAAAATCCCCAATTTTCAGATATAAAAAAGTAACCCCAAATCCACATTTTCCATGATTAAAATGAACCACTAATATATACATATATGTATAGTGACATTTCATTTTAATCATGGAAAAATGTGGATTTGGGGTTACTTTTTTATATCTGAAAATTGGTGATTTTTTTTTTATCATAGGAAAACAGGATCCCTGGTAATTAGATGCAATCATCCAACTGTGTAGTTTAACCCAAATGTCATTTAAGCACTCTAAACCAAATCTTCTCATCAATATGTTTAAACCTCCTGCATCATCTCAAAAGTTTTGTGCATGTACTGGACAAAAACACATAAATGTAGTACTGGCCTCCCAGTATCTGAGACCCAATTGCCCACATAGCTGTTATTTGACATGGTTACCTAAGAAGTCAGTGCAGCAGATGTTAGAGAGCACAGCTGTAAACTTGAGAACTGCTGAGATTAAATCACCCAGAACACAGAAACCCATTGACTGCTGTAGGCATTATGGAGACACCTGACTACATGTTGTTATACAGAAAAGCAGATGCAATAGTGTTTGATTCCCCCAAACAAATATAAATGAATAAAAGATGAAGTAATCATTTTACCAGATTCAGACATTAATCAGTGGAAACTGGCTACTTATGATGAAGGCACCTTTAAAAAACAAAAAATCAAGGAATTACATTTTAGAAATATTTTTTAATTCCTCTCCTCACACCTGTCCTAACCTAGATAGATCACATAAGCAACATAATAACAGTTAAACTGTTCAGAGTCTGAGGGAAGTATTATTAAATAAGGAAAAGTATTGTTGAAGAATTATTAAATAAAGAAAAGAGATTGAAAAGATTAGAACTGTTTACCTTAGAAGGGAGATGAGTGAAAAGGGTCATGATGATAAAGGATATAGGATAATTAAGGGTAGAATAAAATTGGATCAGTCACTTCTATTCACTCTTTTTAAGAATGCAAGGGAAGCTACCTGAAGCTGAAGGCAGCATATTTAAAACTGACAAAAGGAAATACTTTTTCACATAGCCCAACAAGAGACTGAGACTAAGAATTTAGCATATTTCAGATACAGGACAGGAAATACATTTCCAGATATTCTTGTTTTCCATAAGCATTAGAAGCAAGATACAGGAGGTGAAAACACCTCTCTACTAAGCACTTGATAGGCCTCATCTGGAGTACTGTGTGCAGTTCTGGGCTCCACATCTTAAAAAAAAAACCTGGAGAGGGTTCAAGAGTGAGCAAAGATGATAAAGGAGTTGGAAAGCAAAATCATATGAGGGGAGGCTGAAGGAGCTAGGCATGTTCAACTTTCAGAACAGGTGTTTTAGAGAGGATATAATAGCGCTCCGAAGAAGAAGGAAAGTACCTTTTCTCGGTGCAGAGAGCAGGACATGGACCAGTGGCTTGAGGTTGCAGCAAAGTAGGTTTAGATTAGATATCAGGAAAAAAACATCTTTACTGTCAGTGGAATAGACTGCCTAGGGAAGCTGTGGACACTCCATCACAGGAGGTGTTCAAGAATAGGTTGGGCAACCACTGATTGGATATGATATAAACATAGCTGTGCCTATGCTCTACTATGGGTAATGCCTATGCATCTAGGCCTTGCTCATTGCCCCTCCCCTGCTTTTTGCTACATGACTCAGAGTGTTTCTAATCCTTCCTCAGAGGCACTGGTTGTTGGCTGCAGCCAAGGCTGGGGATTATGGCTAGTGTGCGCCAATGCGTAAAGGCTGGAGCTTGAAGCAGAGGTTCCTGACTATAGGGTCTTACCTTTTCCACTCCGAGTCAGACCAATCACCAGAGATCCTGGTTTTCTCTGATAAAAAAACAACCCAATTTTTGGATTAAAAAAAGTAACCCAAAAATCCACATTTTTCTGTGATTAAAATGAGATACCATTATATATTTATCTATATCTATATATTAGTAGTGTTTCATTTTAATCATGGGAAAATGTGGATTTTGGGTTACTTTTTTAAATCTGAAAATTGGGGATTTTGTTTTTTATCAGAGAAAACCAGGATCCCTGCCAATCATCATATTTGAGGTCTGAAGAGAATTCTACCCCATGGTCAGACTAATATGAACTTTGGGGGGGTTTACATTACTCTGTAGAAGGGGGCAGCCCTCTACCTGAGACCTCTTGAGTGTATACTAATAAACTTCTATAGAAGCAGGATGTTGGCTGCCATCATTTCCTTGCTTTACCTGTGGCAGGTTAGTGTGTTATGTCAGGGTTGAGAGTAGTTGTATGAAGAGTTTAAATTATGGATTTGTATAGGATGATTTGAATATGGATGCTGTCTCCGGCAGGGGGTTGGACTAGTTAATCACTGGAGGTCCCTTCCAGCCCTACTTCTCTATGATTTTATGATAAGAATTTTTTAAAATAATTTCTTAATGGGCTATAAAAAGCCATACATAAGAGCACAATCCAATATCAGCACCACCAAAAGTTATGGATAAGTTTTCCTAGTGGAAAGGCTTCTCTTTAATTGTCCTTTTTGGGTTTCTTGTACATTTGTTTGAAGCAGATGATATTGGCTAATGCCTGAAACCAGATACTAGAAGAGACTACTAATTTGATTATGACAATTGCTACAGGGCCAAATACCCTATCTGATTTACACCCTTATTGCACCTTGTGCAATCTTATTGAAGGCAATGGGATTGCAGGAGGTATGGGTTGGCTTGGTATGTTTAGGGAAGTGGTAGTTTCCTATTGAAATTAAATGTTTATAAAATAGAGTATTTCAATGTTGCTGAACCAATTACACTTGTGTGCTTTCCTTTAACTCTTTAATTTAATATGAAAATCAGCAGGTTTCTCTTTGAACCAAAGCTGTTTATCCTTGTGAACACATAGTTAGTGGATTTTCCCTCCACCTGTGTCTTTGAAGAAACTATGGACATTTATAAGCATGCTCCAGGAGTTGGGGGGAGGGCAGTGCTTTTATTAGAGTGGCTCCTGTGCAGGCCGGGAGCGATCCAGGCCCTTTTTTGCGCCGCACGGGCTGTGGCCAGCAGCCCAGGCACGCTGGGTCGGAGAAAACCTTTGGGTTGTGACATCCCCCCTTGCTGAAGGCACAGCTGAATTATGCTGCACGCCTGTCATTCGAGTGATCCAGAACTTTATCACGAGTCGTCAAACGAACAGACAAACATAAAATTCCCCAACATCTTATTCACTCTCCTGGGGTTGAGTTGCACAATAACCAACACAAATACACATAATCAGATTCATAACAAAACCTGCACGATCAGGGCTTCAGTGGGCATTATGGCGAAGTCGTACGTCAGGCCCTCACTTCTTCCGATGATGTTATCCTTCTCAGGGCCTCTCTTCACCACGCATTCTGAATTCCGGATCTGTAAACAAAAACTCTCAAAAAAAAAAATAGGTTAACGCATCTTAACGTATTTACAAAGTTTCCATGGAACTTTACTATAATACAAGTGTTCACCACTCTAAACTACCCTCTTTTGTACACTCA
>NW_005842764.1:695330-695652 GCF_000455745.1 Alligator sinensis
TGCGTAATGGTTGATTCAAGATTGTTTACTTACACCGAAGATGGTCGCGGTGTAGGCTGGACAGTTTCCCAGGCACAGCTCCGATTAAATCCTCGTTCGAGGACTACGACAAGCTCGGGTCTCTCCCACGGAGTTGTTGAGGCTCCGTGGGGCCTTTTGCGCGCAGGGAGAGGGATACGTCGAGGATTGCGAACGGTGACGGGGAGAGGCTAGAGACTGATCAAACCCCTGTTGCCTGCTTGAAATGCACTGGGTCTGATAGGCTCTGCAGCGCTTAGAGATCTTCACACAGCGTGAAGTCTCCTCCTCCTGGTGTTCGTGG
>NW_005842764.1:695750-706797 GCF_000455745.1 Alligator sinensis
GCTGCCACGTGTGAATAATTTCACGCAAGCCAATAATGGGGCTTGAATTATAATATAAATGGCGGGAACTCTTTGCAAAGTGCATTTCTGTGCTGCAAAGAAGAAATGCACACTGCAAAGAAAGCTACAAATTGGCGGGAAAATAATTCAGTGGTACCAAAGCGCACACAAAACAAAATCACACCTTTGGGTTGTGACAGCTCCAAGAGCCATTCTAATTAAAGTACCTGGAGTGTCACATGTATCAGCATACCCGCACTGAAAAATGGTGGCAGAGGCACTTTAACTAAAGCTCATTGAATGAGCTTTAGTTAAAGTATCCTTGCCACTGTTTTTCAGCATAGGGACTCTAATACACATGATGCTGGAGTCCACTGGAGCACAGTAATTACCACACTCCAGCAGACTGGATTAATTGAAATCTACTCTGACGCACTGTAATTACAGCACATCAGAGCAGCCTTGCTGCATATGTATAGGCACCTTATGATTCTGTTCAGAGACATTTGGTATTCCAGTTTATGGGCTCTAGAGAGACACCTAGCAAGGTGTGTACCATCTGAGTTATCACCAGGGACCCTCATTTTCTCTGATAGAAAAATCCTCAATTTTCAGATTAAAAAAAGTAATCCAAAAACCACATTTTTCTGTGATTAAAATGAAATGCAGATTTTGTTTTACTTTTTTTACTCCCTAGTTATCACTGGGATGAGTCATATGTTCCGTGTCCTTATACTGATATACAAAAGGATCATGACAGTTCAGACAAGTTCAACTGATGAAAGTGCTATTGTTTACTTGAAGAAGAAAAGTATCCTGATTCAAAATGGATAGAGGCAACACACAATGTCCAAGGAACACAGTGGCTTTTTGAAGTCCCTTAAGCGAAACCAGAAAAGTACTATGTGCATTTAAGAAAATTTGAAGAAAAAGAAAAATAAGCACATGAGCAAATACTTCCTGTGCTTGACTACTTTGTTTTCCATTTTTTACAAAATGTTAATAATTTTACATGTATGTGAGTAACAATTTTCAGTTACTGAGTGATTGCACATGGATGACATCTTCTAATTTACCTGCCTTCCTCCCCACTACAGTGGCCTTTCAATATTCTTTCCGTATTTAGCATAGCACTTAAGTATATGTGTAAATTTATGCTAAAGTCTCATTGATTTTAGTGCTTCGCTAAACAAGGACCGACTTTCCTGCACTCACACTGGTGCAAAACTTAACCACTCACATTCCCTTTACAAAACTCAGCACTTCATACACTGAAGCATAGCTGTGGGCCTTCCTTGTCATCCTTACTTAGGAAAGAGTTGGACAAAAATAATAGAGACATCTTGGGTATCCATTTGGATATCAATAGACTGGAGAAGGGATTCCTTTGTCAGTAAAAAAATAATAATACTACACATCTCAACAATGCCCTTCCTTTTGGCAAGTATACAAAGGAATATTCTTTCATGAGGAAGGGAGGTACAAAAGATAACATGGAGTAAAGTGAAATTTCAATATCAGTCCAAAACTGATGAAAATGGAGAAAATTACCATTTTTTTCTTTAAAGTATAAAAGCAGATGTTTCCCCCTAATGCCTATTTTTCCCTAAAAAGAAAAACTAAAACCAAAATGTATGACCACCATAAATTCTTAATTAATTTTATGTTTTTGAAAATGGGAGATATCTTTCAAAGAATTAAAGAGCATATTTGCAATAAGGCAATAAAGTATAAAATATAGTTTTTTACACAAAATATTACTAGGTAGGTTAGATAAATATTATGAGAAGAGCATTGGACATAAATTTGCTAAAAGCAATGAATGCTGCTGTGAAAAATTAGGATATCATACAAGGTATAACCTATACACCACAGAACACTTTTTATACAGTACATGTACAAATCTGTGCTAAGCTGTCAGGTTTTGCTTCACTGATTTTCTGTAGCAAAACCAGAAAATCTTGCCTGTAGGGCCAGAACTCATATATGGAGACATAAATGTACAAGCATTTGAAGGTTATAAACATAGAGGAGTAAAAGGAATTATTTAGGGAAAAGATATAAAAAGGGGTATTGAGATTAAAGTGAGAAAGGGTGAATTTAGGTTGAAAATTAAAGGAATGCCATTAGTGAGATGCTTTCTGTTCTGGAATACTATCATTAAAATAATGGTAGAAGATATGTTACTTGGAAAAGTCTAAGCTTTACAAAACGTGAATACACAATACAGAAAAGTCCTGCATTATCAGCAAAGTGGACAAGAATGGGTCAAATCTGCTTGCGGTTTTCCAGCTAAGATTCTGGACCAGCAAGAGTAAAAATGATATTTCTGTGCTTACCTGAACACTTAGTTTCTTCAACTGATTAGTCCTAGGCAGCAGAGGCAGATCCCATCTCCTGATATTCTCTCCATGTGAGAAAAATGGCCCATTGCCTTGATAATTCAGTCTACTTTCCTGTATCACAGATTACATGATGTATGCTTAAAGAAAAAAAGGACAATTTCTACTATTGCATAGTATGAGAAATTTCCCCTAACAAAACAAATGTAAATCTCTGGATGTCAGTTTCCTTCTCTTTTCCAGGGCTAAGTGCAGATATTTGGGAGACCGGGTTAGATTGGGTTCAAAATGGCCACCCGATGTAATTTAGTTTTTCCCAGGTGTGGACCTTACACTCAGAAGCAGTCTCAGTGATCTCCAGGGATCCTGGTTTTCTCTGATTAAAAAAATAATTCCCAATTTTCAGTTTAAAAAAAGGAATCCAAAATCCATTTTCCATGATTAAAATGAAACACCACTGTCTCTATATATAAAGAAGCATTTCATTTTGATCATGGAAAAACATGGATTTGGGGTTACTTCTTTAAAACTAAAAATTGGGGATTTTTTTTTTTTTAATCAGAGAAAACCAGGATCCTTGGTGATCACAAATCAATCTAAACCCATAACAAGACAGAGGATCCGTGCACACACACACGTCTAAAAGTTGTGGAACCCAGTCTAAGATGGACCTTGACGGATGTAGTATCAAACCGACTTGATCTACATTAGACCAGCACATGGAACTTCTGTACTGTTACACGCACAGTCTTAGGGCTGGGAAAGCCCAGCCACTAGCCCTATTCCTAGGGCTGCACTTTTTACACCCCACCCATCCAGCATTTTAGCTTCCCAGCCCTTTGTGACCCCCTTCCCTCATGGACCATCTAGCTCCCCAAGCCCCCATTCTACAGGCTGCTCTGGGTCTTCACAATCTTATCAGTGTTCTCTGCTGCCAGAGCTGAGCAAGTAAGTCCTGGTAGGGGGAGGGGCAAGAGGGATGGGAGTGTAGGTTTGCTGGAGCAGGGGGGGATGGCTGGGGGACTAAAAACAGCCCCCACCACCTGCCTACAAATCTCTGATCCCCCCACCCAGCCTGCTTGCCCCCCACCCCGCATCCTCCCAACACTCCCATTAGCCCTTTCATTCCATAAATCAGGTGACCATTTTGACTTGATCTAATGCCCCTAACCTCTCCAAATGTCTGCACTTAGCCCAGATGATCAATTTTTCTCCAAGGAAGGAATTCATATTATTCTTTAGATATGAACATCTTCTATCTTCCCTTAGGCACCATGGCACTGATAAAACTTTTGCTGAAAATGGCATTAATTACAGATTGGATGGTCAATATGTCGAATGTTGGGAATGCATGTATTGATCAAGATTTGGCCATGTAACAGGTATCTTTATAGAGACGTTATGTCTTCACAGACTGTCAGTGCTCCTAAGGACCGACCTCTGAAAGTTTACCAAAGAAAGAAAATTTCAGGCCCTATTTTTGGAATGAATGCGACAGCTTTGTGAGGTAAATTAAGAAGTACCATACTTGCTGTTAGAAAAAGCTGTCAACTTCTCTAAAACTCATCTAAATGCTTCTCTAAGCGTTCCATGTAGGTTGGTCTTAAGAAGCTGATAAACATTCTAAGGTCATCTTCTGTGATCTGGCAGGGTTGGAATAAAGGTTGTAGCCACAAGGAACTACTTACTTCAGGGATTTTTATAAGGTTTCCTTTTCTGAACATGGTTCAAATTATTTGTTTTTAGAATCTATGAGAGGGATACCTTCTTCCAGGTAACCTATGGGCTCCTGGAGCACTGGCCTCCTCTATGAGATAAAAGTATCAAAAGGTCCAACGGTAGATTAAGTGTACCTGGAGCCATAGACTACTCAACTAGGGGAAAAAAGCATTCACAATAACCATGTTGCTCTCTCATTCCTATCTTTCGTATGATTCCAAGGACCAGTGCAAAAGGTGGGAAGGCATAAAGCAGAGACCTTGCCCAGCTTTGCCAAGTCATTTATAGTCCACATCCTGACATACTGAGGTCATAGAGTACTTTAGAGTTGTTTGCAGATGGCAAAAGGTCAACCACCAAGTCTGTCAAATTGATTTACAGTGAGTGAAGTTATTTCTGGATGCACGTTTCACTCTGCTAAATCTAATTTGTGACATGTAAATCATAGGGTTCATCTCTCTCTCGACAGCTGTATACAAAATACAAGAAACTTTGCTCCACCTAAGACAGAAAGAGTTCATTTTTCTCTTTGGGGTAGGATTCATCATATTCTTCTTCACTCATGAAAACGCCATAAAACAAACTCAACCAAGTCAAGTCTCTAGTACGTGGAAGGCTTTATGTACCAAGACAGCAATGAATTGTTGTGTTCCAGAACATGGGATACTCCATCTCTTTCTGGTAGCCATTCCCTGAACTGAACTGAAACCTGCATGAGCTCCCTCCATTATCCCCAGCTAGGAGCTGACATTAGACTTGCTAACTGTTAGTGTCTGGTTCACTAACAAGTGGATCTGTTGGAAAAAAAATCTAACTCACTGTATTCATCAGTTAAATGGCCTGAGAATAAACAACTGAACTTTCATTTCTGTCCACAGATGCAATAGGGTAAGAATGTGCCCCAAAGGGTACATCCCAGATGGTGATGATGGGAGAGTGCTCATTATCCACTCAGGATCTTCCCTATGGGATCTCCTGAGGTTCCATCTTATCACCCATTCTGTTAAATGTGTATACGAGGGTCCTGTGTAAAATCATACTGAGATCTGGAGCAAGATGCTATCAATATGTTGATGACATCCACCTCTCTCTTTCTCATCTTACTTGGACCCCACAGTGGCTGTCCTTTCCCAGTGCTAGACTGCAGTCAGGGATTGCATTCAGGTGAATCACCGGAAGCTGAATCCAGACAAGACAGAAGTGATGGGAGGGAGAGGAGGGAGTTGGAAGTGGGACACCAATCATTGAGGAAGTTCAACTCCCTTTTTTACTCAGGTTTAGCCTTGGAATATTCCTGGATTCTCTGTTGCACCTGGATCTTCAGGTGGCCAGGGACAGCTTTCACCAGCTCCATCTGGTAAGAAGGCTTTCTTTCAAATTTGGCTTTCTTTCTGACATAATCATCCATGCCTTCATAACCTCAAGGCTAAACTACTGCAACACACTCTAACTAGGGATGCCCTTGTTTACCATCCAAAAGTGACAGCTGGTCAAAATTCAATGACACCTTTTGTGGGAGTGGATCTTCAGAGGCACATAATTTAGTGCTTCAGAGTTTGCACTGGCTTCTAATAGCTTTCTGAGTGCAATTCCCAGTCTTGGTTTTGACCAATAAGGATCTAAATTGCCTGGATCTTAAGTGCCTAAGGAAATACATTCTCCCTTATGTTCCATCACAACTCTAAGGTCAGCCAAGAGCAGCCTTTGACAAGTACTGTGAATGCACCAAGTTCAGTTGGTGAAAACATGTGGAAGGTTGTTCTTGGCAATCAGTCCTCAAGTCTGGACCTCCCTTCTCTTGAGGCCCACCAGAGCCTCAGATATAACTTTCCCATTTTGGCAGGGGCTTAGCCAACAAAGCTAGGCTGAGATATTTTTCGGGGAGGTTCATTTTATTTTGATACTTTATATACTTTTCTAAATTGTTTTGTTCTCTTACTTTGCTCTCGTTATCTTGTTCCATAAGTTATTGTCTTCTCCTTTTATAAACCTCCCTGAGACTTTCTTGGGAAGCGCAAGCATATAAATAACAAACCAAAATATTTTTGTATGACATGAACTTCCCAGTAGAGTCCCAAAACAATTGGATTTTTGTGTCAATAATCAACATTTGTTTCTGTCTATGGTCATCTTCATCTGCTACTAACAACCTTATAATACTGTTTGGAAAGAAAGGCTGATCTAGTGGGTAAGGTACTAGGCTGAGACTTGAGGCCTAGGCTCAGTTCCCTTCCCTATCCACCCTGGGCCTCTAGAGAAATCATTTAGGGACAGGTCACAACGAAGGATTTAAGTTCCTAAAATGGGTCTTAGGCAAAACTGAGATGTTGAAATCCCCTGCTCAGTTAATGCCTAACTCCAGAGTCATTTAAACTTTCCAGGTACCTACTTCTTTTACTTTAAAATTCCCCAGGCACCTAGATTTGTGCCTCCTTTTATGCCCAGACCTGCTTTTGTCTTAGGAGGACTCAGCAGCTTGGCACTCAGCTCACTCCTAAATTTGATCAGATCCAGAAATTGTGTGTTCCTGTCCCTAATCCCCTGAGGGCTTAATCCTGTAAGTATCCTCAAAGCAAACCAAACATGCTACCAGGAAATGAAAAGAAAAAGAACTGCACTATAGTAGTTTAGCTTTCATCTACTGTGGCGTAAGAGTGTGCACACAGGAAATTATTACAGAGAGCCTCATGTGCAGGGATCCTGGGTTTCTCTGATAAAAAAAATCCACAATTAAAAAAGTGACCCCAAATCCACATTTTTCCACTATTAAAATGAAACTATAATGAAACTATATATATCTGTATATATTATTGACATTTCATTTTGATCAAGGAAAAAAAGTGTATGTTGGGTTACATTTTTTAAACTGAAAATTGGGGATTTTTTTTTATTAGAGATAATCAGGATCCTAGATGATTCCCTTCTTTCTGCTCCACAGTAAATTGTTCTTTTGCCCATGCCCAAACACTAATTGTGGTCTTTAGCCACAGATGCAGTACAAGCAACATTATTTCAAAAATAATCGTGTGTTACCTGGTTTAAGTAAAAAATTCCATAAAAACAGTAAATTAAAACAAAATTATGTGAAAAAAAATTTTTAAACCCCACAAAATTATTTTTATTTGAGCATACTGATTTTTTTTATCATTGTTGAGCCAGAAAGCCACACCCCAAATTGAGGACCCCATTGTATTAGGTACTGCATGTAACATAGGAAGAACTGAAGAACTTTTACACACTAAAGATGGAAGGACTGCTTTCCCCATTTTACAGATGGGAACTGAGATGCAGAAATATAAGGTACCTGTACATATGCAGGATGCCTGTTTTAATTAGAACGCTCCAGTAGCCTTGCTATCACATGTCTTTAGTATCCCCGCATTTTAAAATTGAGGCAGGAGTGCTTTAAATAAAATAGCGGCGGGGACACTCATTGAACAAGCTTTAGTTAAAGTGCGCCCGCTGCCATTTTGAAGTGTGGGACGCTGAATACATGACACATTGTGGGTGTTTTCACTGGAACGGCTTCAATTAAACAAAAACACTCCTCCCCCCCAACTCGGATCTTGTGCATAGATGCCCATAGTGACTGACCCAAGGTCACAGTGGATATCTCTGGCACGTACTGAGCCTAAGGCCTCAATTTATAAAAGCACTTTTCAGCAAGTGTTATACAGGTTTTTAGTCTGGCAAATCCAAATGACTTTTCAGTCTTTGAAAAGTCTTTGAATCTTTGAAAATATAAAATGATTCAGAACAGTTAGAGTTATAATAGTATGTTGTGCCAAAAGCAATCCCGAACACTGCAATATTTTGCTCCATTAGAGGTGCCATACTGCTAGCCAGAAGTGAGTTTACTGAATAAAGCTTCAACCATTGAACAGTCTCCTCTCTGTGTCTGTGTGTCTTTTGGACTAAATAAAGTAAATATGCAACATTAAGGGCCTGATCCGACTTCCACTTAAATCAGCAGCAAAATTCCTATTGACTTCAGTGGAAGAAAGAACAGGCCCTACTGGTGTTAGTGGAGTTTTTTCCTTTTTCCCCTTCTTTCTGTATTTCACCTACAAGCAGAAAAAATGTATGTGCAATTTGCAAATACCCAAACATTGCTAGGCAAACTCTATAGTCACATGTAAGCTTTATTTAAAGAGATACAATTAATTTCATTGCTGCACTGAGAACTGTTTAATGGAATAAGTATTACATTAAGGGATGTCGGTAAATTTTCATTAAAAGGCGTAAGAGGGTTTTTTACTGTAGACACTAAATGACCATGCACACTCTAGTATCTTATAATGTGTATGTAATTTCTAAAATAAGAGCCATACTTTGTTACAAAATCTGCAATTATGCCTTTCCTAAGCAAAGGGAAACTATACTGATTATGGGTGAAATGTTGTCAGCATGTTTGATTCCCATTGACATCAGAGTTTGCATCTAAAAGCATTAATTGGTCCCCAGTATTCCATTCAGCTTATTTCTTTTCGCACACCCTCCCTCCCTCCCTCCGGTTAGTATATTTTGTTGAATAAATGAGTATATATAACTAGTAATTAAGATATCCCGATCTTAGACTTGCCATTAGGAATGGACATAATATTTCAGTTTTTCATTTAAATCACATCCCCATTGTTATTCCTTTTTTGCTGTGATTCCTGGCAATGAACATCAGCCCATCATATTTTTCCTTTCCATTTAGTTTATGATGTTTATTTTGGGCTGCCAATGTACTTGGTACCAAATAGGACTTGAATATTGGATTCCTTTTGGCGGGATACTGGAAGTATTAGATTGCTGAAAAATCTCTCGGCGCCATTTAAGACATTGTTAACAGAAATAAATATCAGCAGAACACACAGCATTATAGTCTGTGCCATGAAAGAATTACAATTTTTTCCCTTTCACCACCTAAATAATCCACTAAAAGTAAGCGTGCAAAATCAAGCAATAGAGGAGAATCTTCAGTTTGATATCAATCATGTGAGAATTATGATAAAATGATGGGGGAAATGAATAAAAGTGCAAATATGACTATAACTACCAGAAGACAAGAGTGGTATTCTAAATGGTTGCCAAGAGTTGATGACCAGTTTAATGTAGAGAAAAAAAGGTTTCTTGTCCATGGACATTACTGAGAGTCAACGAACAGTCTCCTAGCAGCTTGCATCATAAGTATTGGAGGGAGTATACCACACAACAGGAGCAGAAGGGATAACAAACTGACATTCACTACCTGAGTCTGAAGGGGTGGGATCTGTGACATGAAGAAGAGCTTTGTGCCCAGAATGGAAGACAAAGTGAAATGTTGTCTTGGTCTGTGACACAGGTCTCAGGTACATGGTTAACTGAATAGAGCTCCAGGTGAATGGGTTTCCTGGGGTACTAGAATCTTGTATGCCAGGCTCAGCATTTGTTCTGTTGTTGAACATGGGTTTTTTTTTTTCTCGTTCCAAGACAGATAGCACAAAGCAAGTGAAAAGAAAATGAGATGCTGCATTATTCAGGTAGACGAAAAGCACTGTACCTCTCTGCTAGAACAGAAGAGTTTCTCTCTAAAATCTGCCTTCCCCACTTTTAAAATTTATAGTTACAGTAGGTCAAATAACGTGTTTTCATAGCATCCTCTCCAAGTTTTGATGAAAATATATAGAGCAGAAATAAAAATCACAATCCTCTTCCATATTTTGACAGTTCTTCTCACAGCCAATGGAAAAACTAGTACAAATCAGCCTTTATTCAGTAGAGCTGTTTCTGTCATAGGTATGTAGAAGGTGCTGTTGAATTACTTATTGTGTATCAAGCAACTAAGCTCATCAACGATTTTAGGAGCCAAGGGCTGGAGAACAATGTGGAAAACAATAACGATACATGTTTGCTTTCGGGGGGGAAAATAAAGTAACAGAAACAAGTTGTTCTAAACAAAACACAGCTTTAGTACTTATAAATGTAGTGCTCCAAGCACTTGGATATTTTTAACCAGAAAACAACCCTCTTAATGTTCAAAAGCAACATGCACAGTGCAGCCTGTATGCCGGTTCTGGAAACACGGTTGTGTTAAAGCACATGGGAAGTTAATGCCAAACAAATTTTAAACTTGATCCCTTTTTCTTTTTTATGAGTTGGGCCATACTTTTGCCGTAAACAATAACTGTAAGAAAGACCACTTCTTTAATATATGGTAACCAAAGCACTTGTCATGGCTGCACTAGGTGTACATGACAACCAGCAGTTAAATAACACAAGAAATAAATACAAACTCCTTAATTAGCCTGGCTTTGTTTTTTTCAAAAGGAAAAATAATTGAGAGTTAATTAAAAAAAAAATGCTCAGTACTGGCTGAACTGAGAAGGCTGGTAAAGCTCCTTTTAAGTGTCTGTAAAGCAATTTTTAGCACTTTAGAATGCTACCCACTGCAAATTTATTCATGCTCACATTGTCATCAATTGACACTTGTGGCAAGGATACCCTTCCTAGACAGTAACACCTCTGCCTCAGTTTCCTCCAATGCAGCCACAGCCCATTTTAGTTAGGGTCATGGCCTAACCTTGCTGCCAAATCACTGGAACAGTTCAACCCTTTATGGAGCAGGAGTGCCCTTGCATCAAAATCCAACATAAACAAACCAAAAAAACCCCTTCAGCCTCAGTAGGCTCTGATTTCACCCTTCTTCCTCACAGTTGGACCCCAGCTGCTGCAGCCTGCCTCAACTGGAGCTTGGGAACAAATCAAGTTACTAGTCTAGGTCAGGCTCAGTCTCCCATAGGGAGGCTGCATCAGACCACAATCTTTAGCTAGCTTTAGGCTCCTCACATGACATTGAGCAGGCAAGCTGTTCTCCTCCCGTATCAGCCTCAAGTGAGTTGTGCTCCCTCATTCTTAACACCTTCTCTTAAGCTAGGTGCCCACAGATGCCTTCTTTTAAGCCAGGCACTACATCAGGTGTAATAATGCAGAACTATTTGTGTGTGTAGGCTGGGGGGGGG
>NW_005842764.1:706807-746030 GCF_000455745.1 Alligator sinensis
CCTTCCCAGCTAATGTGGGGGGTCCCTTTATCTCATCACATCTTCAGATAAAGAACAGGAATTGCACTGAAATCTGAATGGATAGGAGGCACCAACAAAAGCAAAAGCCACTCAGTATTCAGAAGGCAAAGAAATTCCATTACTTGTTTCACAAGGTGATTGTAGTCATACTATAATTTTAGAAAAATAAATATGAAATTCTAGCCTTAAAATAGAGGTGGACCACTATCTCATTCATTTCAGTTAGCAACACATTACCCGGAATCCTGGTTTTCTTTGATTTAAAAAAAATCCCCAAGTTTCGGTTAAAAAAAAGGTAACCCCACACTTTTCCATGATTTAAATGAAAAAAAAAAAAAAAATCTACATTTTTTCCATGATTTAAATGAAGCACCACTGATCTATAGATAGCTAGCTAGATAGATAGATATAGCTCTATATCTATCTGTCTATCTAGCTATCTAGCTATATAGCGGCGTTTCATTTGTCATGGAAAAATGTGGATTTTTTTCATTTAAATCATGGAAAAGTGTGGGGTTACCTTTTTTTAACCAAAAATTGGGGATTTTTTAAATCAGAGAAAACCAGGATTCCTGCACATCACAAAGAAAAGGCTCTCTCTACAATTTCTTCTCCTAAACCTTTTTCTTGCAAAATCCAAATCTCCTGGTGCTGTGTATTTGTGACCAAGAATGTTTTCTGTTCCCAATAGGCTAGTATTGTTACTTCCTTTATATGAACAGTCTCAGTAATGCCACCCTGTATTTGATGCACTGCACTGTGAGCAAGATTTGTACTGTTATAGCTTCTGACAATCATAAATAATGTGACCTGCTTGTACCTTCAAACAAATGACAACATCCTTCACTTTTAAGTACAATACTGTTCCCTCAGCAACCTGACAATCGGATTTCATGGTGTACCAGGCTAGAAAGTTCTGTATAAACTTTAAAGGTGATCAGGGAGACTATACTAAGTAAATTATTGCATCATAAATAAAAAGGGTATGTTTCCTTTTCATTTTATTCTAGCCTCAATGTCTCCTGTAATCTAGCCTGTTCTTAAACAAGACACTCTCCCACTTTCCTAATAAAATGATCGAGTTAAACACTAATTCTGACTGTGTTTTAGAATACAAAAATTTCCTTTAAACTATAAAACTTTAAAATATTTTTTTCTTGTAACTGAACCTTTCACAGAATATATTTTATTAACTAAATACTACTGTGACAACTAAATACACTTCTAACAGATATTAAAAATGACCCTAAACAACAAAATGAAACCCATTTATATTACTATTAATAGGACTCTAACAAGCTATATTGCTGTGACAATATCCATTTCGCATACCAAGAGTCCAGTATTTGGTGGTGTTTAGTCATTGCCTTTCACTGGGATGGTGCATGTCCCTAGGAAAATATTAGAAGGGACTGTATTTTTTTGTGTTGTAGACTCTTCCTGTGGACAAGGATCTCCGGGTAAGTCCAATATCTTTGGTTGATCTAATAAAAGATACTGGATTTACCTGAAGAACCTTCTGCCTATGTCCTTAGACCAACATGGCTGCAACCTAGAGACTCTTCCTGAGCATCCTAGCGTGGAAGAGGGTGAAAGTATTGCCATCTATCTCTTTGGGACAGTGCCAACTTACCAAGCCACATCTCTTCCCTATTAGGGTTGCACTGTATCCCCTAA
Source organism: Alligator sinensis (assembly GCF_000455745.1). NCBI lineage: Eukaryota > Metazoa > Chordata > Crocodylia > Alligatoridae > Alligator > Alligator sinensis. The sequence continues at coordinate 708,506 of NW_005842764.1, forward strand.
GAAGGTATAGAGCAGGAAAGTCTTTGTGCTTCCTGCATCACACTATGCACAGATGTCCCTAGCCCTTGTGAAGAGAATACAGGGAATCCTCTTCCTGCCTATCCTGTTCAATTTCTATGTCCTTCCTAAGTATCATATTTCATTCACAACCAAGACATTGACTCACAACTGTGCTTAGCCCACTACACCACCCTCTCCTGCTAACTCTTTACACTTGCAAACAAGCACCTTTGTGATTCTGTCCACACCTAGGAGGCACTCCCTGTAAACATCTACAAAGCCGCTTCATTGTTCTTCAAATCCCTCTTTAAAACTCTCCCTTTCTGTGGTGCCTAGAAAGCACTTGACAGCAGTTAGGCTGCTAATGTGCTGAGGCCAGAGTCTGTCATGCTGACCAGTACTGTGTCATTGCTTTCTTGTGGTCCCTCATCTGGCTGTATCCATCCATTGCCCCACAATGAGATGATGGTCTACAACTAAGGTGTCCCAGGGCTACAGTAACATAAATAATTTAATGATAATACTCTCTTTTCCAGTACATACAAAGACAATTGGCACTACAAGTAAATGAGCTACATTAAAATCTCTTATATTGTTCTTTTTCATTCACAGCTTCCAAAGTCCTGCAAAAAAGGAAGGTAAACATATAGTTACTTCTGTTCGATGGATGGGTGAACTGAGGCAAAATCAATCACAAATGAAGTGATTTGCACAATATCAGACAGCTGAGCCGGAGCAAGATAGTGAACAGAAGCCAAGGTTTTTGGCACTGAGATGAAGGTTTTATCCACTGGACAATGATGCCTTCAGTGTTTCAAATGGAGCAATTCTTAATTTTATTAAATTTTCAGCAGCCTAGCTGTATCAAAAGGAAGATCTATGCCATCCCATTTATATTCTAGTTTAGATTTTTAGTAGCAAATAAACAATGTGAGTTTTACTTACATAATATAAATGTCCTCATAGCCTCTCACTGTAATTAGTTTCTTAAGGAACATGGAAATTGATTGTAATATTAATGCAGAAATGATCCCAGTGCCTCACATATTCTTGATTACCTAAATGAATAAACCCAAATAATGTTATATTACAATATAGTTTTCATAACAAAAGGAGAGAAATATATCGGTGCTCCTAGCATTTGGCTGCTGTCCTCAAAGGGGTTAAAGAAGCCTGTTTCAAAGGAGTTAAGCAATGCCCTGAAATGGGATAATAAATGTGACACTCTCCGACTATCAGTAGCAAATATTTGAGCTTATCAAATAACGGAGGAAGTAGTTTAGTTACAAATAAACCAATCTCTCATAAAACAAGTCTTCACACAAGGTAATTGCATTGAACTGGAGACAGCTAAAGGCCACTGGCAGGCAGAACTCCCACTCTGTGTACACTTTGTAACAGTCCCTCATGATTAATGGACAGCCAGGGGGAAGGCTGGGTCCTGGGACTCTGCTGAGAAACGAAGTTAAGCTTCATATCAGCAAAACGGCAATAAATAAGCATCTCAGAATTATTGCTAGGAAGTGACTCATCCTTTTGGAACATAACAGGATTTGTGCTTGCTCTCTATCTTCCCCCTCCCCCTCCAGGCATTTTTCCTCTGTGGCAAAGACCAGCATGTCCTGGAGACTATAGTAGATGTCACTGCTTGGTACTTGCTGTGTAAAGAGAGGACAAATATGTGGGTGTGATGTGGTTATCGAACATTGCCCTTAAAGCTACAGTGCTCTTTCGAGAGGAGCAGAAATCAAGCATGCTCAATTAAGACATTTTCAAAGGAGAGTTTTGCATGTAAAATACTTTAAAAAAAAGTGGAATGTAATAGTATTCAACACAGACACTATATATATATTGTGCTTTTCATGGACAGAATGAACATTTGTCTTTGCAACAGCCCTGCAAAACAGACATGGAGAAATTGAGGCAGAAATATTCTAATTTGCCCAAAGCTTTGGAGGAATTCATCTCAAAGCTGGGACTAGAGCTCAGTTGTTCCCTATTCTAGTTTGGGGCTTCATTCACAAAAGAATACCTCTTTGTGATCTCCACATAAAAGAGCAAGGAACCTTGTCAAACATATTTGTTCTCTATTTACAATTAATTAGCTAGAAATTCTAATTGGTATCAGTTATAAAACTACAGTCTTCTCTTACATGAATTTCACTTTTCAAATCTCGTGTGGTTCTTACTTACCAATGTGTGAATTATAAACTGGCTGTACCTCTACACAAGCCGGGTGAACAAACACATGCATGAGATTAAAAAGAGCAAATATGTCTCATTTTAGAACTGAATACAATCCAGAAAAGCAAAAAGACAGATTTATTAAACCTAAATTACATATCAAAGATATGGAAAGGAGAGCATTCACGACTGTAGTCTTCTGTTAATTCTTGTATTTATTTTTTTTAAAAATACTCATACAGAAAGAAAACAGTATATAAGTGGTACTTCTCAACAGAAATAACTCATAAGAGCACCAAACCTTGATTATATAATTGCTCTAGCTTCTGAAGTTGACTTTGCCCATCATTGTCATTTTTGATGCAGCTATTAATTACTTCATTCCATTATATAATGAGTAAGTACTCAATTGCCCCCAATTTCAAAATATTCTGCCTACAGCTGGGCAGAGTCAACAGCTTACTATGGCCTTCCCATACCAATGGGCTATTTTTATATAGATAACTTAGGGACAAAGTTTTGAAAAGGAACATCAGTGTGAATGATCTTGGTTGTCATGGTAGTCTGCAATACTTTAAAAAAAAAGAAAACCTTTATTCTTGCATTCAATCCTTACACGCCTATAAGAACCACAAACGCCCACCATAAGGGAACACATGAAAATGAAAATTATTATGAGAATTTAATTTGAACGCCATCACCACTGTATGATTCAGGGAAGCTGATTTTATGTTTTCATGAGAGCAATGCTGCAGTCCAAGGGTTAAATGAATACAGAAAGCCTCAGTGCCCTTTAGCTGGAGGCGGAGACCTGCAAGCAGAATAGAAGTCTGTACTGCTTGCATGGGAAGCTTTTAGATTTTAGTATGCTTCCAGATGCATTTCCTTGGAACTGATTCCATTTCAGCCCATATTAGAGTTCTTTCTTAGGTGAACTCCCATTCAGAATAAATTGCCTTAAGAGCAAGTGGTATGGTGGAATTTAAAGTAACCCCAACAGTTCTAACTTGCTTAAAACTGCTGTTACAATGGGTGGGAGGGGAGCAGGGAAGGCACCAGATGCAGGAAAGCTAGATCAGGGAAATTATTCCTCCTGGTATATATTAAGCCTTTTCTGCACCAGGACTGAGACTGGATGGGAGCGGCAAAATCCTATTTAACATCCAAATGACAGTTATCCAGTCACCTTTTTATATTTAAGCATGGTTTACAGTCCTGCTCCAATATGCAATGTGGACTCCTGAGTATTCACATAGCTATTGAGCATTTTTAGTAGGCTGTGCTCTTCCTAGGCAGGTATGCAGTTCTGTATATGCATACCTTAGCTTAAAACCAAAAACAGTGGCTTGGCAAAATCCAGGCAAAGGATCCCCTTTACTGCCAGGTTTTGGCTCAGTAGCTTACTGGCTACAGCACATGCTCAGGGAGGGTGAGACCGAAGTTCTAGATCCCACTCACCTGGAAGAGATTTAAAACTACAGTTCTGACTTTCCAGCATAGTGCTCCAGCCACTGGGCCACAGGTGTGGCTTTATCCAGAGTTCCTCTTGAAGTTTAGCAATGGCACCTGCAACATTAATTGGATAAAATGGATGGAGAGCAGTAGGATCATTTCTGCTCTATTGAAACAAGGGCCTCTGCTAGAAGCCAGTATGCCACCTACCCTTCAGCTTGCTCTTTTTCTCTTGGCCCAACCATCTCCTGCTCTTTGCTGCCCAGAGAGCCAGTGACTGGCAATCATATTGATAATGACTCACTTGTAGCCTGGCAGCTTGAGAACTATGCTGGGGAGTTAGAGAAATGTAGGTTCAAACCCCTTTTGAGTGCAGGAGTCTCAGACTCTTGCTCCCTGGGCAAGTACTGTAACCACTATACTACTGGACTAAAACACTAAGGGCCCTTCTCTAACAGACGTGGGAGAGTTGTTCTCTTCTGGTGTCTCATAGCCACTAAGCCATGTGGTTTTTGCCATGTCCAGTTTTGTGACTTGTGCTCCCCCATTCCCAGCCAGAACAAAGTCTGCTAAACATACTTAATAGCCATGTAGATGCTTAAACATTGACACACCACATGGACTAGGACTTTCATGCACTACTGATAAGTACCAAATACAACAGCTATATTAGTATGGAAGTTTCTTTAATACCTACCCAGAACCACTTAGATGATTCATTGTTGGGGACTGCTGAAAGATGCTCTCTGGCCAGCAAATCATTTCTCAGCCACCACTTTACACATTTGGCCCTCAGTATTTTAGTGTATCCTGGTAGAATATTAGACACTTATTACCACATTGTACCCTCGTGGCCTAGAATGGATAAATCCTTTAAAAAATAAGTCTGTTATGGTTACCTTTTTACAAGCCACAGGAACAGATATAACTGCTAAAAGCACAAGGTAATTTTGAACAGCATTTATACTGTAAAAGGTAGCCAAGCACATGAATAAATAACTTTATGAAAATGCATTATAGTATTGCCAAGGGGCCAATCAAAAACAGGATGCTACTCTTCCATACACTGTGTACATGGAGTAATAGTTGCTGCCCCAAGGACCTTACAATTAAAGTAAATAAAACAGACAATGGGTGAAGGAAACAGATTATATAAGCCAAATGCATATGTTAGTTTAAATTTTTTCTAAAGGAGCAATGTTTTCTTTTATTTTAGGGTGGGATTTCTGTTAGCTAAACAGAAAGACAAAGGAAGGTAGGGGAATAAGGTGGGAAGAAAGAGTGGAAAGCACAGAAGACAAGGGAAATAAAGCCATGATTGAGTTTGAAGGGATCTTCTGAGCCATCATACAGGGATCCTGGTTTTCTCTGATTTAAAAAAAAAAATCCCCAATTTTCAGATTAAAACAGTAACCCAAAATCCACATTTGTCCTTGATTAAGATGAATATCAGAGAAAACCAGGATCCCTACAGATAAGGAAAAAAAGAAATGTCCACCTAAATTTGCCAACAGAACTAACATTTAGAAATCAGCTCTTTGAAACAGAAATGAACTGGGCTTAAATTACCTATCAGTGACAGCAAGGTCTTAAATGCAGACTTCTTTCCACACAGTCAGGCAGAAGGTAAGCAAGATAACATCTGAGGCCAGGTACAGAAGTTACACTTACTGTGTAGTAAGTGCACAGAAAGCACTCTGCAGCCATAACTGAACAGACAGCAATGGCACATAAGAGCGCTGTAAAAATGGCAGATCCTCCTGTAAGATAAACCTGGATGGATGTGGTATAAGTTTCAGTGCTGTAGGTTAGAGTGCTGTAACCACATCTGTATTACATCTGTACCACATTCTATCGCTACTCACAGTACCTTGCATTCTGGCAACATCCCTTGGAGTATTGCGGCACACTGCTCACCACCTTCATGGGGCGGCAGCCTAGCCTACGTCAGAGCTCATCTCCTCTGCCTGAGCCCTGGGCCAGTCCCATACCTGGGCTCTCAGTGACCTGAGGAGGCAAAGCCCCTGTTTCCAACCCCTCCCCCTCCCCCTTGTTCCCTCTGGCCAGTTATGAGCCACTGTCTAGTATCATCATGCAGTGTGCAGATTTCATCTACCCCATCTGGGCATTTGTAAGGATTGCAACTTCTGATGAAATGCTGTGCTGTTTGCTGGACACTGCATTCACACAGGGGGCTGCTCAAGGTGTCTATTTTGTACAGTGTTGTTTTGAAGTGTCCATATCCAGATCTCAGTCTTTTCAGCTTAACCTATATGTCTCTGTCAAGGTTATGCCCAATGGGGGACTTGTTTGGTGTGGGTATAAAATACTGCAGAAAAAGATGTCAGGTTGGATTATTCTGAACAACCATTTTATTTCCATTTACCTATCTAAGTTTAGCGGAACACACAAGGCCACAATACCCAGCCTGCCAGGTTCTCCACAGGCCCAAAACCTGGCAGCAGGGGAGCAGTTAGGGTCTGTCTTCTTATGTCACTTGGTCTAATGCCCAAGAGCGCAGGGAATACATCTATGTGTAAATTGTGCAGCCTCTTATGACTCAATGTACACCTATATGTACAGTGTCTAGTTTTTTAATGCAAACATTTCTGGACCATACAGAAGCACAGCAATCTGATGGGGTGTATACCATTGCAGGCACGATGATTCTAAGCCATCTGAAGTTGGCACACCATGTCGTGTTGGCTAAATATCACTCATGTAGAAACTGTACTGCTGGCCTTCTGAATGTGATGTTTATAGGTGAGGGAATAGTCTTGTGACTCCTTAGTAGGTTGGGGTCTGCTCACGGGGAAGGCTGTGGTTGCTTAGTCTGATATTCAGCGTGCTCTTGGCTCAATGATTGTTCATGTGGAAGGTTGATGATAATGATTTATTGTGCCTCTCAACCCCCACCTCCCCCCAACCCCTGTGCCACAGGCCTGGATCAAAGGTGAGGCACCAGGCTCAGTGTTCCCCCCTACTATTTTGGGGGACTTATCAGCAGGGATCCTGGTTTTCTCTGATTAAAAAAAATCCCCAATTTTCAGACTTAAAAAAGTAACCCAAAATCCACATTTTCCCATGTTTATTAAAATGAAACACCACTAATATATCTCTATATATTAGTGGTGTTTCATTTTAATCACAGAAAAATGTGGATTTGGGGTTACTTTTTTAATTAAAAAAATTGGGGATTTTTTTTTTTTTTTTTTATCAGAGAAAACCAGGATCCCTGCTTATCAGTTTGCATTACATTGAGTGGGTCCATAAAGCAAAGGAACTGAGAACTGGCTGCCCCGTCCCTAAAGTTTGTGTGGCTTTTCTGATAGAGGCCATTGTGTTTACCTGGATCCACCTAACACAAACCCTAACAGACCCAAAAAGACCCAAATATACACTGAAAGCTTCTTTTGAGTCCCACAGCCAAGATGTAACAAACAAGTGAAACTACGTGTTTTCTCTGGCAATCCTTCAGGCACCATTTGGCCAAGCAGCTCCAAATGAACATCACTACAGGTAAGGCGCAGCAGGAAATGGGAAATCTCCCTAGCAACCTAAGCATGGGCTTCCTCCCACCTAATTATGGGTACTTAGAGTAAAGCTCAAAAGTTAGAGCATTTCTGCCATGGGCTTCTTGAATGTCTGTACTTGGCCCTGGAAGCTAAACCTAGAGGGGCATGAGTGTTCATAGCCCACAACCTACAAAAGACACCATACCAAAGATACTTAGCCAATTTGGTAGTGGGGTGAATAATGCAAGCCTGCCTTTTGCATGCATACTATTCAATTCATGGCATTGCTGAAGTAGGTTACCTTTAGCAGCTCTTGTTTCTCCTCTCACTCCCCCGCTGCAAACTGTTAGCTACTTTGCAGTTCAGGACTATACCATATACCACTGACTTCACAGTGATCCATTATGACTTCATTGTACCATCAAAGAAAAAAATCCCACTGCACATCTTCATAGCACAATGGCTGGAGTTGAGGACTAGCAGTGAATGATTCAAACTGCTAAAAAGATAACAGGAATTGGAGATCTTGCACCTATGCTCCATGTGGAGGCACTTAGCTATATGGTCCCACCTGTGTCCATTTACTACCTTTACAAGCAGTGTTTTGCTCATTTGCAAAAAAAGAGAAAATCAATTTTCAAATATGAGCATCTTCATAAAACATCCATATTCCACATAAGGGGTACTGAGAATGAGATTAAAGGAGCAAATAGATATTAATTTATGGAAGCACTAATTCAAGTCTCTACTTCTAAAGTAGTGTTCTCTCTTTACTAAAGAATTGAAGTCAACATGCTTTAGGTCTCAATATTAATTTTAAGCACAGTGTGAATATTAACTGGGCTATTCATGTCAGCCTATATCCTTCTTCCCCTCATAGTTTTCCCATATTCCTCCCCACTATAGCTCCTATCTCTTCCTCAAACAGGTCCTCTCCCACTGTAGCTTTCTGTACCAGTGTATTTGGTCTGAATGACTTTTAGTGTTAGTTTAAGGAAAACAGGAAGAAAGACAAGCCAAGTCCCTAGGAGAAAAGCATGTGCTTCTCCTCTGTACAGCCTAGAGCAGGCCAGATTCAGCCCACTTGATATCTCTGTAACACACATTGCCCAGAAGCTCTGCTTCCATTTTTAAGCAAGCCTCTAACCCTCCTGACTGAAAATAAGTTTCCAAATATGAACTGAGCTGCCTAATAGATCTAACACATCTGCCCGAGTCTGCAGACAGTATGAAATGTGGACAGAAAGCAGGAATCTCCTGTGACTTATAAATTTCATTGGCTGTTAGCACAAAAATCCAATGATGGCATTTCAGTTTCAGTGCTGTTTTAGTGCTGATCTCGCATTAGAGAGTGTAGTGGGGAATGGCAGTCCACAGGGAGGTAGAAATCAGAGTTGTTGCATGGAAAGTAAGGCACAGGGAAGATAGCAGTAAACCTCCCAGAGGAGAATATTTTCCTATGCAAAGTGTTGCAAATCTCTCTCTGAACCTCCCAGTGACATCAGTAGGAGATTGTTGTGCTGGAGTATGCACTCCTATCTTTATACCATGACCCATGGACCGTAATTTAACATGGAATTCAACCCTCTGAACCAAAGGAATATGACACCTCTGGGCTACAAGCAATTCTGAGAACAAAACTACCACTGTCTCATCAAGCAGGCCAAATTCTTAGTAATATAATGTTACACAGAAAACAAAGATATAATAGTTTCATAACTATGTACAACACACCTTGAGCTCTTTAGCCCCTGGCCGTATCCCCAGCTGAGAACAAGCTAGCCCTGCCACTTGCTTTCTTGCTGCTGGCTGCCTGCCATCCTGACCAATCTCTCATCTCAGTTCCCAGTGAAACCTATGTCCTTTGTCCTGGTGGCCAAAAGAGGAGTCAGGACTAAGAAACAGATAACATCTATGATATACTCAAGCAAGGCAGGCAGCATGTCTGGTGAACACTTTTTTTAGGGTTGGGTGTTTGACTGGTCAAATAAAATTTGGTCAATTGACCGGTCAAATATTGGTCAAAAATTGTAAACAATTGCCAATATGGTCAAATAATACACAGAAAAGGCACAATCTTTACATTAAGAAATGTGTAAAAAAAATCATATTTCTGTCAAGAAAACTGCAAAAAATGTTCACTCTCCATAAAATTGCTATAATCTTTGATCAGTAAAAAAATTTGACCAGTCAGTTGACCAGTTTGCCAATCCTACTTTTTTTTTTAACAGCCACTCCCAAAACTTAATTGTCAGAAAAGATACAGCTGTTATATTTGAAAGTTATGATTACAATGTCATGGGAGAAAGAGCAGCCCTAGCTCAGGTATTGACACTGTCAGAAAAAGGATCAGTTCTATAGTCTTTAGCTGAATCCTTGCTAGAGAATTAAGAGTCAGACTATTCAGATGCAAAAAGCAATGGTGAAGCTACACTAGCGAACCTGTTTCAAACACCAGAAGTTTGGTGATGAAGTACCAGCACACTTGGGTTATCATATCAGAGTCTGTGACAGACTTATTCTCAAAGAGACCAAGGTTTTGTCTCGTCAGGTGTGGTTTGCAAATTCAACAGGCCAATTTGATGTAAATAGGAAGTGTGGGCCTCTGCCCACCATGTAAAGCTAAAAGCCTCCCTTAATCTGCAGGGGATCTTTATGTGCATGTAAGCAATTATGGGGGACAACTAAAGAAGAAAATGGACAGGAATGAGAGTCAGAGGTTCAAAATGAATACACCAATGGGGGACACTGAGCAGAGTACACCGGACAGTGCCCACTGGCCCTCAAACAAGTCCAAGAAGCCAGTGGACACTGCCCATGAGACTCTGCCTGGAGATGTGAATATACAAGGGATAGGAAAACAGCCCCATGGTCTCCAGGGGCCCTCCCAGCCAGAGCTTCCTTCTTGGTCAGATAAATCTCTAGCTTGGCTAGGGCCAGAAGACGGTCGGCAAATTCAACAGGCCTATTTGACCCACTGTCGGGTTATGGGCCTTAGGCCCACAGAGCAACAGTTAGTCCCCCAGCCCTCTGTTAATACAGGGGGCTATTGGATATGTACAAACTGATTACTTGGGACAATGAAAGAACAAAACAGGGATGGGACTGAAAGTCATAGGTTAAAAATGAGTGTCCACGAGGGACACTGGGCAGAGTACACGAGTCCAAGGAGCCAGTGGAAGCTGCCCAGTGAAACTCTGTCAAGAGACATGAATGGATGAGGGACAGACAAACAGCATCCTAATCCCCAGGGATCCCACCATCCAGAGCCTACTTCCTGGTCAGGTAGATCACTAGCTCGGTGAGGGCCAGGAGAAGGCCTGCAAATTCAAGAGGAAACACTGCTCAATTAAGCATTACAGGGAATTCAAACATCAGCAGCTAACAGCTCTGCAGCCCAGCACAATAAAAACCATTCTAAATACAAGTAAACTGGTGACACAGAAGAAAATGAAAAGCAAATATGTTATATACAATGTCCTTACCACGATTCAAATGGCTCGTGACCCCTCTCAAACAGGAAGACTCATTTGGGAAAATCACTTCTCCTCCAGAGAGCCTTACTGAAGTCAGAGCAGGGGCAAATATTTCCTTTACTGAATTGTGGCCTAAAGTAGGTGCCTTGAAAGAGCATGTGTTTCCTAAAGACTTAATTTAAGAGGGCTTCTAAGCTTCCTTTCAAAAGGAAAACACACCTCTTCACACTGTTTCAATGTGGGTAATACATTCTTTCCTGGGTGCTGTGGTCAGTTATAAAGCATCCCCTTCTGCCACCAGGTGCTTTACATTAAAACATTGCACTGGGGCTTTTTTTTTTCTTATAGAAACTGAAGCTCAGTTTTGAAGAAGCATCATCTGCCATTAGCAGCTCTGCCTTTGCTAACGTAACATGGAGACACTGAGTCTAGCTGCAACTGGCTTCAGCAGCTGGGAGCGGGGGACATCAGAGCTCATTCCAGGAGGAAGCTCCAGCAACAGCACGCAACCTGCTGCCTGTGCTGTACATTCAGGAGCAAGGTCCCAGCTTGGAGAGAGACAGAGGTCTGCATAGGCATAGTGTTAGCATGGGGCAGCAAGGCTAGGCAAGTGCATCATGGATGATGAGCCTCCTGTGGGTATGACAGCAGTGAAAACCACTACTGGCCCAGCTGCTACATGCTGCACTATGAGTGATATAGAGCAATGACCTCCACTCACCAGCTGCCTTGCAGTGCCTATGGGACTGGGGCTGTTTTTGCTTAACCCAATTGCTTTAGATCCCTGCCCCACTCAGTGCCTCCCAGCTACCTCATACACACTGCAATGGCTCCAGCTCCTGCTTGCTGGCCCTCTGGCTGACCCTGGTGGTACTGTCTGCGGGCTGGGCTGCTTCTGCCTTTGCTGGGGAACTGAGCATGTGGGTGTGGGAGTAGATCCTCCATCTTGCACTGCTGCAGAGGGCAGATGGAGGATACTGCTCCTTCTCTGCCCCAGCGGCTGTGGGCCTGGTGCCCAGGCCTGTACCGCGATGAGCACGGCTGCACATGGGTGGCAGCACTTGAGAAAGTAAACTGCTCCCTTGGGCTGTGCACTGCAGTGCCCACTCCTGCTGGCTCTCCCCAGTCTGGCAGAGGCACCAGCAGGTTCTTTCCGTCTTTGCTCCCACTAGGATCCAGCCACTGGGCTCTTGAGGGCAAGCGTGAGGGCTGAAAAGGTCCCCCTTGAGGACCCCTGTACCCGGAGCCAGTTCCCCCACTCACCTCTACCCCATCTGTGGCAGAGTTGCTCTCAGGGTCTCTACCGTGCAGCTGGAGGGGTGGGGGGAGAGGAGTGGAGGCTGCAGAGACACCAGATGGTAAGTGGGGGATGCCTGGGTAGCCAGAGCAGCACCTTGAGCAGCAAACAGTTCTTCTTCCTCTTCCACCTGGTATAAAATACCAAAAGGACACACTAACACAGTGCATTTTCATGAGCAGAGCCTTGGAGCCTGATAAGAACTCACTGCATCCTCTGACTGACTGACTTATTGTAAAGCCAGCTTGCTCTTTGCTAACCCAGAGATTGTATTAGGCAAGGCTGCTGGGCTTTTACACCTATATGTCTTTATTTTATTCTTTTTTTTTTCTTTCAGGTCTCTGGTGTTCAGGAGTTTCTTCTATGCCAGCTACACAAGCGAGGTAATAGCAACTAGAGAGCGATGACTGGAAGCTCCTTTTAGGGAACTAGCTTGAAGGGCCTTTGCACTAAACTTTCTACCTTTGATCTCACTCATGTTTTTTGTCTTTAAATATAAAAGCTTTCAAATAAAATGCACAGTAACACAATATTAATTTGAAAGCTCTTGTTTTGTTATAAAATGCCTGTTAAAAATGTTGTGAAGCCTTTCTAATATATGGAACTATTGTCTCTGTTTCTGTCAACACATGCTGTCTAGACTAGGTTGCTTGGAAGTAGATTGCTGTATGGTGGATGGCATGGTGGTTAGCCTTGGTCACAGCAAATGTACTCCCGATGGTGATGGAAATGCCTCTGCACCACTGGCAGCATTTTTGTGTGTGGGTGTGTAGCATGTGGGTTAAACTTGTGGGAGGCGTCACAACAGTGGCTACAATGCCAAAAATTTTCTCATGCAGATAAGACTGCTCTGTCTCTTCTTTTGCACTAACATTGGAGTGGTTCTCTCAAAAATCTGGTTGCAGCTGGCAGTATAACCTATGCAATATCAAATACATATGTGCCAGATATGAAGAGATGTGTGCGTACCACTGCTCCATGAAAAAAACATCTGCACATCACGTCAGATCACATGTAATCCGTTTTACTTGGAGTACATTGGCAAGGGACCCATAAGAAAGGAAACCCACAGCACAATTAAGAAAACATGTTCTTTACTACTTACTGCCCTTCATCTATCTCCTTCACACTTGGGAGGCGAAAGAGGCTATATATCTAACTTTCCTTTAAATAATGGGAGCTAGCACATTGCCAAGTTGCTAGTCTCTAAATTGATTGTGGGCTGCTATTACACTCTGTTCTCTCATGACATTTCTCATTTGGCATGACACTCCATCCTTGACATACCACATTCCTTAAATCCAATGACTAGCATAAAGTCCAGTCTAGAAGAAGCAAGAGGGAGCCTGAAGTGGTAATTAAACTCTCCATTAGTTTGAAAGCTTGATTTCTTTTTTTAATTGACAAAAGTAGGCTCACTGGCCAGATGGAGTCTATCAGTCTCACAGCTTTATTATTGCAGATGCCTAGCACCCAATCTTTTTCTTGACCTAACTTTCTGGCAGTGTAGTGTATGGATTTTGAAAGAGTTAAGCCTAACTTACATGTGTAAATTACACTGGAGAGCAAGCAGTTAGAGCTTCTGGGTATAATGATATAAACAGTGGAAAAATAAGCCTTTTTTTGGATATGTCTGTATGACATAAGCACGGATACTGGTTTTCTCTGATAAAAAAAAATTCCCCAATTTTCAGTTTAAAAAAAGTAACCCCAAATCCACATTTTTCCATGATTGAAATGAAACACCTCTATATACCTATCTATTAGTGGTGTTTCATTTTAATCATGAAAAATGTGGATTTTATGTTACTTTTTAAACTGAAAATTGGGGATTTTTTTAAATCAGAGAAAACCAGGATCCCTAGACATAAGGCACTACTGTGCAGGGCCATCCTGCACTAACTCTGCACACAGTACCTCCAGAACTGGAAGCAGCAGTGGTGTGTGTAGTAGGATCCTGCTAAGCGGCAGTATTTATTGGCACTACTGCAGCTGCACAGTTTCTGATTCTGGAGCTAGTACATGTTTTTCTAACGGGGGATGCCTTTGTATAGATGTGCCATTAATGTTCTTAAATCACCATTGACAAGAAAAAAGCAGTATGTTACAATAATTAATTCCCAGGTATTGTGGTTCATGACTGTACTGATGCTTAAATATTTCAAAAGAATGTTACCAAACAGAGCAGGACCCTATCTTGCTTAGGGTGACCACATTTTCCTCCCCCCCCAAACAAAACTCAAAATACCTAACCCAGTGAGTAGACAGACTAGGAAACCTCTTGCTGAGGTAAGCTAGCTGAAGTGAAGAGAAAGTGGGAATGCTTGCAAACCACTCTGAGCTGGAGTCTGGGCAGCCTATCGATTTAACTTCAGCTGGGGAGGACAGCTCTCTCCCTTATATGGAATGGGGCTAACTGGGAGATCTTGTGAGGATAACAACAGTTAGATAGGTGCAAGACCTGACTGAGAGTGATTATTTGAAATGTGGCTCCACTTACCTGCTCAGCTAAGCAGTAGCTTCTTCAGTATGCCATGCTGTAAGGCAGGGGTAGGCAATGTTTTTTGGCTGAAGTGCCGAAAAATACCTCAATGCCTACTTTGGAAGGTGCCAAAGTGCCAGCATGTCAGAAAAACAAAATGAGGACAGGGGGTACATGGCAGGATGTCCTGCTTGTGCCCCTTGACCCCCACCCAAAGACACTGCCCCCCAGCCCGGAGTCTGTGGCTTTCAGCAGCTACCCCAGCTCTGGGTAGCTGCTGGACCCTGGGCTGCTCCCAGAAGGGCTTGCAGTGTCCCAGCTTCCTGCTGGGATCAGCCTGGGTTCTGTGGCTGGTAGCAGCTACCTAGAGCTGGGGCGGGCAGGCAGGGGCTGGGGCTGGGCAGGGCAGCCCCAGCATCCTGGCAATTAACCCTACTCAGCCCCACAATCCTGGCAATAAAAAAAAAAAGCCTTGCACTCACCAGCAGTAGCAGCTGCCATCGGGGTCACTGGGGCCTTGTGGCAGAGCCTCCACCCGTGCACAGCATGGGGCCCGGGTGACAGCCACAGCAGCCCCAGCTGCCCAACAGCATGCGGAGCTGAGCAGAACCCCGCCAGCCCTGGCTGCACCTGCACAATGGGGAAGTGGCAGTGTGGGTGCGAGGTAGCTGGAGCCAAGCCCCACTGCCCCCCTCTGGCCCATGCTGCATGGTGGGGTCTGCCACAAGGCCTCAGTGACCCCAGATACTGCCAGTGAGTGCCGGGATTTTTATTTATTTTTTAGTCCTGAACTGCTGGGGCCAGGTGTGGGGGGCATCAGGGGTGAAGCCTGGTGGGGGAGCAATCAGGGGGGCCCGCTGCCCCGTGCTGTGCAGGGGGGCTGCACCCTGCGGGGGGCAGGGGACCCACCCCTCTTGAGCAGCCCCCCTGCACAGTCCCTCTACTATCATCCCACACCTATCCACACACCCCATGGCCCCCACATCCCTCCACAGCCACCCACATCCCCCCACTGTCTTCCCACCCCACTCCAGCACACCCCACATCCCCCTAGCACACCCTGTGTGGCCAGCTGCCAGACAGGATAAGACCTCCTGGTAGGAGCTGTGGATGCAAGGGCAGCTGTTCCCACATCCTGGTTAGTGAAGGGGTCACAGGGAGCTCTAACTGCTCTATGGCTAGAAAACCAAAAGCAAACAGGAAAACATATAGGTATTTAGAATTCATTTTATTATGATCTGGAGACACTGGTAGGCTTTCAAATTGCTTCAATTCTGTAGATATATCAGTAAAATATTGCCCAACTCATCACTGTCTTTCTGTCTTTCACTCTCTCTATAGTGGTCTTTTGTTTTAATTGTGGAGGAACATGGATTTCAGGGTATTTTACAGAGTGACTTTGGGATTTTTCAGTTTTCAAATAGGAAACACCAGAATTCCTGCTAGGGAGACCAATGGCAGGACCCTGCCTGCTCAGAGCTGGCACCTTGGACTCAGCTGGAGGAGGCTGACCTCCTGGCCAATTGGTGTCAGGAGGACATGGTTTGACAGTTCAAAGCAGGCCACTACACTGGGAACATCTTCCAGGCAATAGCTGCCCAGATGGCCAGGCAGGGACACACCTGGCAGTAGTGCCACACAAAGGCCAACTCTGCAGCCACAGCCCACTGGCAGCTGGCCCAGAGGGGCAGATGCCTCTACTGGCTGTGAAGTCCCTTCTGGATCTGGCAGGTGTGCAACAAGTCACAGCCAGGCAGCAGCCCCCACTGGCAGACTGCTGCATTGAGTAAAGTGTGCAGGAACTCTCAGGGCTACTTCAACAGTCCAACTGGCACAAGAGGTAGTATCCCAAGGTAGCAATTGACTGGGGCCCTGAGACTCCTGAGAGTGAGTAGCCCTGAGCTACTTGCCAGGGCAGCTTGTTTTACTGATGGGGCCAGGACAAGGCAGCTTTTTATACTGCTTGGGACAGATCCAGGAGGAGCCAGGCAGAGTTATTTTGCCCCAACTGGCACAATTTGCCCCACAGCAAAGTGCATGGCTGGGCACGTGTGCTGAGAAAAAAGCCCCGGTTCAAATTTGCACCACTTCTATATGAGCTGCTGCAAGTGCACATGCTTGCATGTGTGGACATGCCCAAGAAGGACACTGTGAGTAAATGATGGCATATATTAGATTGGTGGAGGAGCAGGTGAATGAACCTCAGATGTTATAATCTGTGTTACTGGTCCAGTGATGATGTGATCTGTGTTGAATAGGGGACACAAATGGCATCTGTGTCCATTAACATACAGTTCTGCCTGTGCACATACCCAGAGGTTATGTTCAATCTTCACATGGCTGAACAGCTTGGTGCCCATCTCACACTTAAGTGAGGTCCAGGTAGTAAGTGTTATCCTGCCCAAATCCTCTTAGTTCTTTGGTATATCACTGCAGTAGTGGGCTCCCCCCATACCTTCCTGAGTCAGAAAGCATCTTTCAGATACAGAAGGTCATTGAGTAGACTTTTCAAGGCTTATGCCTTAGTGCCCACTCTTGGTCCTGCCAGAGACCGACGGCTCCAGAGCAGGTGCAGAGGGGTGAGGCTGGAGCAGTTTAATTACTATTTTTCCTCACATACACGAGCACCTTTCCCCCCACAAAAAAATCAGCCCTCTGGGTTGTACATCTTAACTGAGGAAGCTGACTTTCTTCCTGGAATAGAGGCATCCAACTTTGATTCCTGCTCCAATAGGCAGCAGCAGTGACATTTCTATTTAGACAACTGAGGTAGTCAGTTGACTTAATAACTTATTGTTCTTCACTCCACAGATGCTAATGATCATCTTTCATTTTCAGTGGTTTTAACTAACCAAGCTAACCTTTCTTCAGGCAATTTTACTGTCTGCTAACTGTTCCTGGTCTCTTATTTTACAGCCCTTTTTAGCTTTTCTAAGCTAGAAAAGAGATCCATCCATGAAGACCAGTCTTCATCCCTAGTTAGGGTTGTAGCTTTTAGTTAAGAGGAAAGGAAGGGTGAACTGAAGATTAAGCTCTGCTCCTACTTAGTGCAGCCATAACTCTAAAAAAATATTTTGTTTTCTTTATTCTTTCTTCCCAAAAACAAGATGTGTGTTTTATTTGGGGATGTATGGTATGTGAGAAAATATGGTGTCTGTTTCTGGTTTGGAGCATGCTAGCAGACTGGCATGGGTGGGACCTGTTCAGGCCTTTCCTTACTGGGGCCCATTACTGTAGCAGTATAAACATGCTTTGATCAGCTTGGTTTCGTAGGCATTCTCAGAGTACATCTAATATGCACTCGTAGATTTGGGCTCTGTACAAAATGTAGTAGTAGTAATGTTTACAATTTCCCTATCCTTGCAGCTGCAGTGGTGCTTTTGTGCAGAAAAGACTTCCAAAGGGAGAAAGAAGTAGTCTGGTGATTAGGGCATTCATCTAGAGAAACAAGCTCTTGGTTACAGTCCTTGATGTAATTGCTATATACGCTTGTGGTGGTCATGCCTAAAATGCCCCTGTGTCCCTATACAGTTACTTCACGAACAGTCGGTACCCCCAACTTTCCCGTCTGCCACATCTTGGATGTTATAATTATTATAATATTATGATTTTTTATATCACTCATTGGGAGGGTTATTCTCTCTCGTTTTTTTGTTTGTTTTTGTCTTTCTTGGGGTTCACAGGTGTTATGGGTAAACTATCTTGCTCACCTCTCTAGATATTTACCCGCACTCAAAGATATATATAAATACAGTCCGGTTCTGATTAATACTTGTCTTTATTTTTTATCTTTTATCATTATGTACAACTTTCCTTTACATTCAGGCAAAAGCTGGCTCTTTGTGTCTTTCTTTCTTTTTAACCTTATGTATTATGCCAACTTTGTATCTTCTTATATAATGACCTTACACTCTAGCTCTTAACTTGGATGAACTGAACCTAGTATTCATAAACAAAGTCTTTTTTAATTTTTTTGTTTACTTGTCTTTCTTTTCCTGGGGTGTTCTTCTATTTTCCAACCACGCTATCCACACCCTCATTATCTTCCTAACCTATGAGTCTACTTTTTATCCTGTGTGTGACTGATGCCTCGAATCCTTTTGCAGGGCTATCTGTCACCGTCACCAAGTCTGGGAGAGTGAGTAACATCCACTTTCCTTTTTTCTTTGTTTCTTTTCTAGATCTGCCGGCAGAGGGCGTCTCCTGCGGGGGGGCGTTTCTCATCCAGGATCCGCTCCTCTCCCTCAGAGCTCTGTTCACTTCCCCGTGTTGCCAGATACTCTCAGGTAAGCTATTAGTCCCTCGGGAGTCCTTGTTCCCCCTCCTCTTCTCCTCTAGTCTCTGCCTTTTTCCCCATTGAAGTTACCATCTCCTCACCATATTCTGATCTCGGAGCTTCTAGCCTAATAAGGCAATGGCTCCAGAAGTGGCGTTCTCCAGGTCTCTCCACCACACTAGCACTTGCTCGTCCACAATGCTTTTTATTCTGACTGATTCCTAAAATACATAACAATATTTTGACCATGAACCTGAGTTCAAGTCACCTCTCCCACCCCTAGTAAGTGTCTTAACCGCTAGGCTGCAGTGTTGTCTTGTGAATTCTTTCTGACCCTGAGAAACTTGAATTCTTTTCTGTGTTTATCAAGTTTATCAAAAGGGGTAACGATTTCCTATTCCAGGAAAGCTTGTTCCCTGGTATCTAGGGTAGTATCAGGGGGAAGTGAGAGAGTCTGAAGCGTCTTTGGCAGAAGAGGGAATTGAAGATGAATTTTCTGCTTCTTGGGCAAGTGGTTACCCCTAGAGGCATTATAGAAACAGGATAAGAGAGGTCATCCCCTGACATATTTTAAAAGAAAAGAGTTATTTCTGCTCAATCTTTAAAAGAAAAGTTGTAAGTATTTGCCTTCAGAAGCAGGTTTCAGGTTCTTGGTACCAAGTACATGGAGCCCTGCATCCCTGATTGATAGCTGGTGTCAAGTTTACACTACTGTGCTCAACATTCAAGCTGTAGAGAGCTAGCTGCACAACATGCATACTCCCTTCAAGCAACTCCCTTCTCAGTGTGCTAGCTTTTCTGGAAACTCATTCTCTGTCCCCAACTGTGCCCATGCACTGTGTAGTGGCCTATCTCCGTAACCCAGGCTTCTGAGTTCTACTCTGAAGGCCTGGACACTCCAAGTTTGACACTGTGCTTTTAGGCTTGAAGGTATTTTCTTGGATCTGACCCTAAGCAACTTAATGAATGGAGAGAGGAAACATACTAGAGAAAGTACAGACCTTCTATAATCTGGCCTGTTTGCCTTACTATAAATGCTCTTATGTTATCAGATGAAGGCTGGATAAGACAATGCAGATGGAGAAAGTAATTTTAAAAATTTTTAATGATTTAGGTTTGAGGTCAACAGGTTCAATTATTTTTCTCTTCCAAGGCCAAATTTGTATTACTGTGGAAAGCACATACCTAAGAAAAAATGGGGGTTTATGTGTGCTCAAAGAACTATACCTTTGTGTGATGGTTGCCTTCTTGGCCATCACAAGAACACATTCCAGGGATGTCCAGAAGTAAAAACACACCTTTAAGTCCTCTGGAGCTAAATAGTCATGCTCTTTTTCTTTTGTATACTGAACACACAGAACACGCAATGCAGACTGAGATGTACAAATCAGATCCATGCAGTCAAGAGTTCCTATTTGCACATTATACAAATCTGTATGGGCAAATTTCAGTGGAGGTTGTAAAATGCTGGTCACCCAAGTGTGTGATCAGCCCAGAGGAAATGTATAATTGTGCTGTGAAATGGATCAGTCTGTCACAGCTGATGTGATTTTTTTGTACACACAAATATAATATTTGCAGAAGCAGGAGTTGTGCCTAGTTTTGAAAATTTGGCTTGAATGTTGAAATGAATAATTTTGACTTTTATAAATCCAGACAGTAAAAATGCCAGATTGTCTGAGTCATCTAAAGGTCTCTACGGCAGCACTAATCTGATAATCATCAGGATAGCACGACCCTACCTTAATCTGAAACCAGGCCATTTGACTACCTTGACGTATTTTGATTTATTTTCCACCCTTCTGTATCCTTCAGAACCATGTATTAATAATGGATGGTTCCTACTGATGTTGCTTCTGGCAACAATAAATTGGAGTATATAAATTGCAATATATGACCATAAGGTATGGCAATCAGGATGCAAAGAAATATTTTTTTTCCTTTTTCCTGAAAGTACTCTTATAAAAAAATAATCTGACTGATGGTATCAGTTATGCAGACATGATATTATGGCATTACAGGGTGATTATAAGCCAGATCTCTCATGATCACTGTTTTTATCATAAGGAATGCACAGCCTCAAAAAAGAGTTTTTAAGGCTAGACATCAAAGTTGACTTTTTGAGAAGGTTGTAAATTGTCCTAGTCCCTGAGATAATACTCGAGAGCCCAGAAGGAAGACCCAGCTATTGATACAATTATCCATGATAAATGCTTCTGATATTATCTAGTTAAGTGTACACAGGTAACAATTCAATTTCCTAGCAACCTTTCTAGTTTCAAAAGTTATTTTCATTCTTTATCAGAATAAAAAAAACAACCAAACAAACTACATAGTCTGGATGATTAAAACAAGAATTTTCCATCTACATTAGGCAGTGCAAGGATTCTAACCTGGTCAGTGGTTTTTAACCTTTTTAGATAAGGCACCCCTTGATAGACCCAAAGCAGCCCTCAGAAAATCCCAGCTCTTAGTTTTCACTTGTTTCTTGACTACAGAAAAGCAACAGAGCAGGTCTCCTGTTGCAAAGAACTCGGGAAGACCACATTAGATCAGAATGGTTTTTAATGCTGTGGATTTCTATTTGAAATCTCTGGGTTTATCCTGTGAATCAAGTTTGCAAACATAACAGTGCTAACATTGTTTGGCATCCCACAGCACCCTTGAAAGGATCTCTAGGTACCCTAGGTTGCAGTATCACCATGGCTGACAATCATTGCCTTAGGTGCTTTATATCTGAGGCTAGTACTTAAGTCAACCTGGCTATAGGGTCTCTCTCTTTGCTTCTGTATTTTCCAGATCCAAAAATCTTTCCAACACAAGTTCAGTAAAAACTGATATATCTCCAGAATATTTGAAGAATTGGAAGTCCTTGCACAGTTGTGGAACTATGACATGATTGGAATAACAGAGACTTGGTGGGATAGCTCACATGACTAGAGCAATGTCATGGATGGGTAGGAAGAACAGGCAGGGGAGAAGAGGAGTTGTGCTTTATGTAAAAGAGCCATATGATTGCTCAGAGCTCTAGTATGAAACTGGAGATAGGCCTGTTGAAAGTCTATGGGTTAGGGTCAGAGGGGAGAGCAACAAGGGTGATGTCATGGTGGGTGTCTGCTATAGACCACCAGACCAGGAGGAAGTGGTGGATGAGGCTTTCTTCAAACAGCTACCGGAAGTTTCCTGATCACAGGCCCTGGTTCTCATGGGGGATTTAAATCACCCTGACATCTGCTGAGAGGGCAATACAGCAGTGCTCAGGAAATCTAGGAAGTTTTTGGAGAGTGTTGAGGACAATTTCCTAGTGTAAGTGCTGGAGTGGCCAACTAGGAGCCATGTTGTTCTTGACCTGCTGCTCACAAACAGGGAAGAATTGGTGGGGAATGTAATAAATGGCAACTTGGGCTGCAGCAACCAAAAGATGACTGAGTTCAAGATCTTGAGGAAAAGGAACAGAGTAAGGACCCTGGAGTTCATAAAAGCAGACTTCAACTCACTTAGGGAACTCATGGGCAGGATCCCCTGGAAAGCCAGTTTAAGGGGGAGAGCAGTCCAGGAAAGCTGACTGTACTTTAAAGGAACCTTTTTGACAGTACAGGAACAAACCATCCTGATGTGCAAGAAGACTATCAAGCATGGCAGGAGACCAGCTTGGCTTAGCAGCAAGCTCTTCAGTGAGCTAAGTCAGAAAAAGGAAGCTTATAAGAAGTGGAAACTTAGACAAACAACTAGGGAGGAGTATAAGAGTATTGCTTGGGCATGCAGGGATTTCTACAGAAGGTTTTCTACAAATATGTCAATAACCAGAGGAAGGTCAGGGAAAGTCTGGGTCTCTTACTGAATGGGGGAGGCAAACTAGTGACTGAAGATACAGAAAAGGCTGAAGTACTCATTGCCTTTGTCACCTCAGTCTTCAGAGGAAAGGTCAGCTCCCGGACTACTGCACCTGGTAGCACAGCTTGGGGAGAAGGTGAGCAGCCAACTGTGGCAAAAGAACAGGTTAGGGACTATTTAGAAAAGCTGGGCATATACAAGACCATGGGGCTGAACAGGATGCACTCGAGGATGCTGAGGGAGTTAGCTGATGTAATTGCAGAGCTGCTAGCCATCATCTTTGAAAACTTCTGGCAATTGAGAGAGTTGCCAGATGATTGGAAAAGGCAAATACTGTGCCCATATTTAAGAAAGGGGAAAAGGGGGATCCAGGGAACAATCAGCCTCACCTCAGTCTCTAGAAAAAATCATGAAGCAGATCCTCAAGGAATACATTTCTACACACTTAAAAGAGAAGAAGGTGATTAGGAACAGTGAGCATAGATTCACCAAGGACAAGTCAGAGACCAACCTGATTGCTTTCTATGATGAGATGACTGGCTCTCTGGGTATGGGGAGACCAGTGGATGTGGTATACATTGACTTTAGCAAGGCTTTTGATAATGTCTCCCACAACATTATTGCAGGCAAGCTAAGGAAGTGTGGGCTGGATGAAAGGACTGTAAAAAGGATAGAAAGCTCACTGGATCATAGGGATCAGAGGGTAGCAGTCAATGGCTCGATGTCTAGTTGACAGCTGGTATCAAGTGGAGTGCCCCAGTGGTTGGTTCTGGGCGTGATTTTGTTCAATATCTTCATCAGCTGGGATCCTGGTTTTCTCTGATAAAAAAATTCCCAATTTCTGGATTAAAAAAGTAACCCAAAATCCACATTTTTTCCCGTGATTAAAGTGAAACACCACTATATATATATTTAGTGGCATTTCATTTTAATCATTGAAAAATGTGGATTTCGGGTTACTTTTCTTAATCTGAAAATTGGGGATTTTTTTGTAAGAGAAAACGAGGGTACCTGTTCATCAGTGGCCTGGATCATGGCATAGACAGCACCCTGAGCAAGTTTGCAGATGACACCAAGCTGGGGGGAAGAGTGGAGGGTAGGGTTAGAATTCAGAATGATGTAGACAAATTGGAGGATTGGACCAAAAAAATCTCATGGAGTTCAATAAAGACAAATGCAAAATCCTGCATTTAGGATGGAACAATCCCATGTACTGGTACAGGCTGGATGTTGATTGGCCCAGGTGTCGGTCATGAAGCAAATCCTGTGCACCTGCCAAGTGAGGCAGCAGCTCTGCAGAAAAGGACCTGGGGTTACAGTAGAAAATAAGATGAATATGAGCCAACAGTGTGCCAAGAAGACTAATTACATACTAGGCTGCACTGGTAGGAGTGTTGCCAGCAGATCAAGAGAAGTGATTCTTCCCCTCTATTCAGCACTGGTGAGGCCACATCTGGAGTACTATGTCCAATTTTGGGCCCCCCGTCACAGAAAGAACGTGGACAAATTGGAAAGAGTCCAGCAGAGGACAACAACAATGGTTAGGGGGCTAGGACACATGACTTATGAGGAGTGGCTAAGGGAACTAGGCTTATTTAGTCTGGAGAAGAGAAGACTGAGGGGATTTAAAGGCTGCCTTCAATTACCTGAAGGGAGGTTCGAAAGAGGATGGAGCTGAACTATTCTCAGTGGTGGCAGATTACTGAACAAGGAGCAGGTTTCAAGTTGCAGCAAAGGAAGTTTAGGTTGGATATTAGGAAGGACTCTCTCACTAGGAGGATGGGGAAGCACTGGAAGAGGTTACCTTGGGTGATGGTGGAATCTCCATCCTTGGAGGTTTTTAAGGCCTGGTTCGACAAAGCCCTGACTGTAATGACCTAGTTGAGGATAGTCCTACTTTGGGCAGCGGGTTGGACTAGATGACCTCCTGAGGTCCCTTCTAACCCTAATTTTCTATGGTTGTATGATTATATGAATATTTCATGATGTTTTGTCAAAGTCATTAGCTCCATTCAGGAAGACATAGTAAGGTATCTGCACTGATGCACAGATAAAATACTTTAGAAGAAAGCCAAGTCAAGAAACAAAAATCAGGTATATCATGTAAAGATGAATCTTCTAACAGGAAAGGAAGCAGTCAGTCTCATTATTATTCATAGGTAAAGAGAAACAATGAAAATCATGTTACCTGCAGCAAGCAAAAGAAACCTCACTGACTGATCAGAGCTCCATTAATTAAGGCTGTTACAATAGAACTTTATTATGTTATGTCATTAAACCCAGATAGATAGATAGATAGATAGATAGGGAGGATTGTATAACTGTTGTATAACTATTGTTAGTTAGTTAGTTAGTTAGGGAGGATTGGAAGGCATTTTAGTTGGCATGAATAAAGCTATGGCCTTGTCCAAGCTCACCCTACACTTAATAAATGAGGCAAGATGGGGACAGGCAAGATCTTCATTGAGTTTTGTGTCCATAAAAAGAATTGATAGTGGCAAAGGTGTATTGTTTGAGAAAAATTAATCAGAAGGTTAGGTGCTACTGTAAATTGCAACCTCTTGCACTATCGAATACCATGGCCAAGGCCATAAGCAAATAATAAGCTGAATTTGACCTGGTTGGCTATGTTGATAATCTTGCCAGAAGAATAAAAATCAAAGTGGAAGGAAGTTTTTAGCAGTACGTGGAAGTTCTTCCCTTCTGTTTTTTTATATGGCAGGGATATTTGCCAATAGATACCATGTCTGGTTTACCTATAGGTTCTGGTATATTTGCCCATTGATACCATGTCTGGTTTACCTATAGGTTCTGAATCTGCACCCTAGAGACTATAGAGATAATGTTGCAAAAAAGGAGACAATAGACAAATGGAGTTCATGAACCAGCATCAAAATGTGTGCAGTCTGCAATGGTAGTAAGAATCACTGAGTCAAAAAGTGAGTGAAGCTCTTCTACCAGGCGACAAAGCATTTGTCAGGAAACTTCAGAGAGAGAGAGAATTTAAGTTTCTATTGGGAGAATAAAATATGCTCTTACTCAAATAGAATAGGATGAAATGTGCACAGATGTATGAGATCAAAGTAGACAGAAAAGATTTTTTAGAATTCTTTAGCACGATCTTTTACTTTCTTGTGACTCATGATATTTCAAAGATAAAATCAATTCTTTGGATATTCTGCTTTCATCTAAATTACCTCAGAGAAAAGCACAGAAAATAAGTTGAATTAGCTCAAGAAGAGAGCAAAATGAGAGCAGGAATTAACACAGTGGCCCCTGAGAGATATTTCATTTGTTGTGCATTACATGCAAGTGTTGTAGAACAAACTGTAACATACTGACTCATAAGATACTTCTGTACCACAAAGAAGTTTCTGTTTCAACACTTTGAAACTACTTTGTGGCCTGTTCACCATTTTTATCCAGGGATAAACTGGTTTAATACCTGGCATTTTGGGTAGGGACAGAAGTTACATATAAACTGGTTTAAATGATCAAAAACTGGTTTAAACCTGTAACAGAACAGAAGTTGACTGCACATAAACCAGTTTCAAAATGGCTGAAACTGGTTTAAGATAAACCTAGTTGAGTGTAGTATCAGACTTAACTGATTTAGGTCAAACCAGTTTATGAAACTTCTGTCCCAGACCTCTTCCTGATTCAAGTTAAATCACAGTCCCCAGCATCCCAACATGCTTTCCAGCCCTGGGGCTAGCCTGTGCTGTCTGCTCCAAAGAGCAGGGCTGGTCCCACCCCTCTGCTCCCTAGCTGGAGCAGTGAGGGCTGGCTGACAAGTGCCCCCCCCACTCCCCCTGGCAAACCCCAGCTGCAGTCTAGGGCCAGCGATAGAGGTTAAACACTCCTTCCCCCACTCAAACTTACCACTGGCTGCAATTGTGGACTACACATCCCAGAGGCACTTGGAAGCAGGAAATGAAAGTGATGAGCAACCCTGCAGCATCTTACTGCTGGAAATCCAGACTGGAAATCCCAGAGACCTTAGGGGCAGCAGGGAAAGGAGGTGAACACACAGCCAGAGAGCCATGCTCTAGGCGCTCCTGGCTTCTGGCCTAAGCCACTGCAGGCATGTGACCGCATTTCCTGAATCAAAGATAAATGTCTGTTCACTTCTGTTTCAATTTTATCTGTGTGGCTTAAACTAACCTGCAAAGACTGAATCAATTTAGCCTCAGGCTTTCTGACTGTCTGTACCTACCCTTTATGATTTGTGACACAGTACTCATAAATAATGTGAGAAATGTAATTAATGTCTCTCATGGGGCAATGATTCTCATCTCTTAGTAAGAGTTACAATCAACTACATTCTCCCATGAAATCTTCCATAGCACAGAAATTTTGGATCCAGGAAAACAAACTGTTGTATCCACCTTGGGAAATAAGTACGGTTTTGATGCTATAAGAAATTAAGCTATTGGTCAGATTGACATGACATTTACTTCAAATAGTGAGAAATGGCAATGCCAAAATGAAATCATGGTACCTGAAAATAGTAGCATGCCAGAGGATACATCAGAACAATCCACTAACGCTCAAGTTTATCTGAGTAGAATGAAAGGCCCCAAACACATTGACGTACGAGCATCTAGGAATGCCTACCTATCAGCATTCAATATTAGATGGATGAATGGAATTATTGTAGTTTGAAACTGATGTATCAGAGCTGGACACCTTTTCATCAGACTGAGGCAGACAGGCACTGCACTGAGACATCTTGAAAGGTTTTCTACACGATATGCACTTTAGAGTTTTGTTTTTTAAAGAAACATGAAAGTTACAGTTCTGGAAGAAAAGATGGAGACCAAGCAGTTGTTGGAACAAAATACTATCCTTTACAGACCTATCCTAGCCAAGGTATAGGATAATATTCTGAGGTAAATATAAATTATTTTAAAAACTCATTATTATTATAAAAAGGGCTTACTGTATTTGCAATGAAATTGTTCCAAAAAGTGATTTAAACACTGTTCTCACTAAGACGATGAATCTCTAGCTAGTGTGCAAGATAATGATCTATGTCATATATGATTTTACAGAGTAGTGGTATTAAGTAGACTTGAGAAACTGTGTTGGCATCCTGGTTACTAGCACCTTCCAGTACAAGTATAATTAGGGCGAACATCTTCAGTGCTGAACGTTATAAAAAAAGCACTGACATGCAAAGAATATGTACTTCATATATTTTGTCATGGGAAGGAATATTTAGGACTATCACTGGTCTTCATAGCATGCCCTCTGAACCAAGGAATTCCATGCTACTTGAGCCTACATAGCTTGGTTTCTCAGCTGGCATAAATCAGTTTCACTGCAAAATGTTCAGGGTTATTTTTATTCTGCGAGTGACTGTCAGTGAAACATAAAGCAAAGGAGCATATTTTATAGGAAAGTGAACAAAAAGCCTTTGTTAATTCCCACAAATCTAAGAGCCTTCCCATCTCTCCAGCCATAAGCAAGCATGACTTTAACTCGCTGTGTTCTTGAGTTATAGTTCAGTTACTGTTTGTTCGCAAAAGCCATGATCTTCACAATTATAAAACAGACAATTTTTTAGTAAGATGCTGACAAGTTGGGCAGGACCCACAACTGATTTATCTTAACTATGTATCTTCCAAGTGAGACCAATGCTTGTCCTACATACTTTTGTTCACAAAACCTGGTTACATTACCCTTAAATAAAAATTAAAATTAAAAAATGGCTCACTGTAAAACCAACAGTTTAAAGATCAATCTGGCAGCAGTACTGCCTCAGCCTACTTGTTTACACAGAATATATTCTCAAAGTGAAGATTTTGGGGCAAAAACACTGTCAAATTTTAATAGATTGATCCTCAACAATGTCCCTTTAAACCTGATAGATACTAACTGTAGCAGTCTGAGAACAAGATTTCAGGCCATTATAAGCTGGGAGTAGAGCACTTGTTCTGGGACTTGAAAGTCAGGCATCTACATGCAATGTCTGGTCTAGCAAAGTTGGTACTTGAGAAGTAATAACTCAATGCTGGTAACATTGGTTTCAGCAAGGATGCTGACATTTGTGCAGAAATCTTTCAGCAAGGTTTAGTTAAAGCTCCCCATGGCCATTTAAAAATGTGCAGGGACTTAATACACATGAAGCTGTAGTGATGCTGAAGTGATCTAATTAGAACATGGAGCAGACTCAATTATTTGAGTCTACTCCAGTGCATTCTAATTAGAACACCAATGAGCATGTGTATAGGCAGCCCTTGATGTTGGAAAAGAGGCCCAAAGTTCAGTAGGCTTCTCCAAAAAGATCTAGAGCAGTCTCACGGTTTTACTCAGTGTGCTCAAAGATGGTGCAAATGTCAGTATGTTGAAGGTCCAGAATGGTTGTTTAGAGCACTTTGATGTTTGAACAAACCCATCCCAGATTGAAGAGACCTTTATCCATTTGGTATTCTATGTCAATTCCAGAAGGAAAGTAGTCCTTAATGAGAACAAGGATGACTTTCAAAAAATGGATAACAGAACTGGGGTGATTGTATACTGCCTGACCCTAGTTTGGCTGACGAACGGATCTGTCTCTAATCTGCTACATAGGATGGTCACAGTCATCTGGTTGTGAAGAAGCCACAGGGCCTTGATGTACTTTTCAGGACATCCAAATCAGGTCAGTACTTTCTACAAGGCTTTGTGATTGGTGGAAAACAAAGGTGGAAACAAAGGTTTTAGTGAAGGCCATATACAGGTCCTAATGTTGTTCCCAACACTTTTCTTGAACCGGGAAGGAAACAACATGTAAATTGCCCCACAGGATGATCTGAAACCACACTGAGATTCCCCCAGGACTTCCTCAGCAAGAGGTAGAAGATGGTTCAGGAGGATGTGAGTTAGAATCTTCTCTGCTGTGGAAAAGAGGGCTATATCTCAATAGTTCCTACATAGAAACTTATGTCCTTTATTGAATATAGTCATGATGGTGGTATTCCTCAGGTTGCCAGTGATCTCTTCATTGTTCCAAATTCATAGAATAAGTTTGTGGAGTCTCAGTACCAGTTCCTTGCTGCCAGCCTTGTTGTTTTAAGCAGATATGCCATCCAGTCCAGTACCCTTGTCATTCTTGGTTGCCTTTATGGCATGCCAGAGCTCTTCTAGGATAGGAGGGTTGGTGAGGGATCTCCTTTCAGGGTGCTGGGGGATGGACTCAATGGTGGTATCTACCAAAGTTGACTCACAGTTCAGGAGTGCCTTAAAGTGGTCTCTCCATCTACCTTAGATAGATTCATTGTCTTTGAGGAGCATCAAGCCATTCTGCAATTGCAGAAAGGTAGGACTGTGGGAACTTGGGCTGTAGATGGCTTTCATTGTCTAGAGACAGCTATGCATATCATGTTTGTCAGCATAGAGTGGATTTCTTTGGCTTTATCTTGCCACCATTGATTTTTGATTTCCTGGACTCTCCTTTGAGCTTCACCTTTGAGGAGCTGACACATCTTCTTCTGCTGAGATGAGGTATCATTTCGTCAAGCGGAAGGAGCCCTTCTCTTCCAGTTGAGCGGGGCTTGGATCTCAGCGTTACTGTCATTAACCCAGTCTTGGTGCCGATGGGTGGTATAGCCATATGTTTCAGCACAGGCCACATGAATGGTAGTTTTAAACCCTTTTCAGAGTTCCTCAATGTTGCATTCATTTGTGAAGATTGGAATTTCTGACCAATGCTAAAATACATTATTCTTACCTATCTGCACATATATCATAGTTACAGGTGATGTAAACTTTCTGTGTAGATATCAAATGATAAGACTCTTAAATATACATTAGATAATAAGCTATCAGATTATCCAGTTCTAGCTCTTCTTTATTTTATGATTCTTATTTTGCTCCCTTAAGAGTCAACATGAAATTTCCCATGAACTCCAAGGAAAAGAATAAGCTTCAATATGTCTCCTTTCTGCTCCTCTTAAGAATATTGTCTGGTGTAGGCAAAGCAATTTTCTTTGTCCTCAGAATCTAGTTTTTGTGCCCTCAAACATCTACCACTAAATTCTCTTGTTTTGTTTTGGTGTTTTTAAAAAAAATATTGCATGTGCTTTCCTGGTTACATGAATAATATTTGAAAGCAAGTTTCATGTTCCATTAAGGCCAGGTACAGATATTACACTTTTACTGATATAAGTGACCTGAAACTGGTCTATACCATAGCAGAACAGAAGTTCAGGACACATAGACTGATTAAAAAATGGCAGAACCTGGTGTCAGATTTGCTCCCACCTCCTGCCACCAAAATGTGAATGTGTATTCTGTTTGCTACTGATATAACCTACACTGCTTACAGAAAACTGAGTAACTTAGATTGATTTTGCATCAGCCTTTTTGAATGTCTTTACTTCATCTAAATGATAGTTGTTTGGTAATTTTAAACTGATGCACAGGACATACCCCTGTAGTACATTAAAATTAATCTCTGCTAGTAACAAATAAAATTACATTCCACCCTTAGTAAAATACCTTCTTGAGAAAGTAGTCTGTTTGTTGATTATGACAAGGCTTATCTATAGCCTGGGTGATTTATACTGGGAATAGTGCAGCTAGCAATTAAAGTACAATAATTTTGTGTCCAAGAAACCATTATAACAAGGAGCTATAGAATGAGGACAAAATGGCATAAATGTAGTTATGCATTTATCCCCTTTAGGCCAACTTACAATTTTCATTGATACAAAAGGGTTTCAGTACTGATAATTTAGACAATTACCCCTCTTACAGCAGCCTGTCACCCATACTTGCTTTTCAGAAAGTAAATTTATATTCACTTCCTTTTTTGTTTCAACAGAAATTTGGCAACTCATACATTTTCTGTTGGTCAGATTAACTAACTTAATATGGCAGATGCCTTGAAAAATGAAAGCAGACCCAAAAACATTGGAGACAGTGTCCATGGAAAAAATGTGCTTGACTCTGAACAGGGTCTCCAAGTTTTTCACTGTTTTGCAAGCTGAAAAACCTCATTCTGCCACAGTCTTCAAGAAGAAAGACTGAATGTCACCTCTTTCACCAAACAGTGATGGACCTGCATCCAGAAGCCTGCCCCTTCAAGTGAAGTCTGTGTACTTATGGCATCATAAAAATACAAGGAGGATGTGTGGGGTGGTGTTATACTTAACCTCCTTATAAATATTTTCTGGTTCCTTTTTAATCACCCAGAAGAAGCATTTCTAGAAGAGGCCAGGTAAGGAATATAATTTATTCCATGTTGCTTGAACATACTTGGGGAATTACTGCCTATACCTTTTAAATCATTGTAGAAGAGGGCTGTTATGCAGCCAAGGTTCTAGATGTGTAGGGATAAGACTTCAGGGTAAGACTTCAGGACACTGCAGCTCAAGGCACAAAGTCCTGCCCAGGGTAAGTCCGAATGGCAACATAATTATAGTATAGGAACATGGAAACTGGATAAGATCAGTAGTCCATGTGATCCAAAATACTATCTTTGTGGCCAACTCTGGGTACATAAGAGGAAAGTTTTATAAGCAGTTACTGGTTTATTTGTCACCCGGGAAAGGTTTTGTCTTCATCTGAAGAGCTAGGTGTTGCTTTAAAAAAAGCATAAAGGTAAAACACTTCAGAACTTGAGGGTTTTTTTTCCCAGAAATTACAATCATAACTCTGAACACTCTTATCCATATAAATCTCTCTTTTTGAATGCTGCTGACCTCTTGGATTCAGTGATATTCAGTGACAATGAATACTACAGGCTAATTGTATGCTGTCTGAGATAGTTTCCTCTTATCACATTGTGAATTTACTACCTTTCAATGTTATTGAATGTCCCTTCAGTTATGAAACAGAATGAATAGAAGGGGACAAGCTCAATTACATTTATAAATGAAAGTCTAAATTTCTCAAGGAATGTTTGGATAAGAAATCTTAGTAATTGTTATTTCAGGGGTAGAGAGAGAGCGAGCTATTAATGAAATGTTGTATTCTTAGATCTTTTCACCTTTTTACTTTACAAAGAAATTTGGAAAATAGAGAGATCTATATTGCCTATTTATCTTCATCTTGTTTTAACTAATACATTAAGATAAGCGATGGGCCGTAGAATCTTCTTAGAGATAACTGTAAATAGTCACAGGAGAAAGTCTCCAAGAATATTTCCACAGATTTGGTCACAAAGGAGGCTTATATGTATACATAGGGACTTTGTTGGACTTCAGGGGGTTTGGGATCAGCCCATAAAAAGAGAAAAAGAAATTTGATTATCAGTGCTCCCATTTCTTTAAGACAATATGCCTTCTAGAATGTTTAAAATTATTTTCAAATTCAAAAGCTCATCCCACTTAAAATTCCACCTG
Source organism: Alligator sinensis (assembly GCF_000455745.1). NCBI lineage: Eukaryota > Metazoa > Chordata > Crocodylia > Alligatoridae > Alligator > Alligator sinensis. Next base: position 741,353 of record NW_005842764.1, read on the forward strand.
GTTGTATATGATACATGATTGTAGCCAATTTTTTTCATTTATTACAGATTTTGCTGGGTAGGTTCTGATTTAGAAAAGTTTCTCATTTCTTTCATGAGTCAGCAGCTGTTGCCAGCCCTGACATCTGGGTTAGTCAGGATGGAGTGCGTGCGTTGTTCATTGGATGATACTTCACTTGTTCATTTGACTAGTCATATTGATGAGTAATATCTCATATGAAATCCTTAAAAAGAAACAGTAATAAATGAACTGGCATTGTCAATGTAATTTATGAGCTGGATTTGCTTAAGTCGATTACAGGAAATGTGAAAGATCTGCTTCTATTGCACCTTGGAGAACTAGAAGACTAAGAAAGAGCAAAGGAAAGAAAATGAAATAGGATGTGTACATGGATGATTACAAAACTCATGATAACTAATACTTATGTGAAAGTGGTGTTTCACTTTCCATTCTATTTTTTTTTCAGTCACTCATCCTGTTTTCAGAAGTCAGTCCTCCTAGTTTGGAATTTTCTATAGTTCCACAGTATCTAGGGTAACTCCAAAGATTAGCAATTTAAAACTTACAAAAGTAGATGTCTCAGATTAGGTGATGAGCAGGGATCCTGGTTCTCTCTGATAAAAAAATCCCTGATTTTAGGATTAAAAAAATAACCCAAAATCCACCTTTTCCCATGATCGAAATGAAACCCCACTATATGTATGTATGTATGTATATAGTGTGTGTGTGTGTGTGTGTGTGTATATATGTGTGTGTGTGTGTGTATACATATATATATATATGTAAAAAATGAATATATATATAGAAGGCAAGATTTATTCAGCCTTTCTTGCAAAGAATTTTAGGAGGGAATGCCTGAAATTAGGCTCCAGAATCAAAGAGGGACAATTAAAAGCTCATCACCAGGGATCCTGGTTTTCTCTGAAAAAAAATTCCCCAATTTTCAGATTTAAAAGTAACCCAAAAGCCATCTTTTTCCATGATTAAAATGAAATGCCACTAATATATATATATATCAGTAGCGATCCATTTTAATCACGGAAAAGGTGGCTTTTGGGTTACTTTTTTTAATGATCTAAGACTACAACAATATATATTAGTGGTGCTCCATTTTAATCACAGAAAAGGTGGATTTGGGTTACTTTTTTAAATCCGAAATTTGGGGAATTTTGTATCAGAGAAAACCAGGATCCATGGTGATGAGCTTTTAATAGTGCCTCTTTGATTCTGGAGCCTAATTTCAGGCACTCCTTCCCAAAATTCTTGGAAGAAAGGCTGAATAGATCTTGCCTTCCTCTACATTATTTTTGAACCTGGAAGATAATCAGAGGAGAAAGACTTCAAGAGATATTTGAAGAGGAGAAACTTCTAATTGTTGAATTTTTCAAAGGTTCTCAATGTTGTAAAACTCCCAACTGTAATGAGAACAAGTAAGCCAATACCGACACACTGGGTTGCTTTTTTCCTGGCTTAACCTTATACACTGTGTTTTTAAAAAAAACAAATGAAAAATATTCCTTCCTATATGTTTTCCAACCACCTAATTTTGTAAAAAATCTTCCCTCACTTGCATTTTTACAGTATGGGAAATTCTACTGTCTTTACTTAGACAAAACTTTCATTGATTTTGGTTAAAGTTTTTCCTGAATAAATAGTAAAGTCTAAAAGATTTGGCCCATTTTGATACATCCTTTATAAAACATGTTCCTTTTTTTAATTAAACCAGCCTCATATTGTTGAGGAAGGGGTTAACAGTTTGTACATGTCAGATCAACTGGCAATCTAGGAAAATCATTTTCTCTCCTCAGGCATTAAAGATACAGACAGAGACAAAGCAAACTCTTACCCATTCCTCCTGGGCAAGCATGTCCAGTCTCAGATTTAATCAAAGTGCTAATCCTAGGTGAGTTACACAGTAAGATATTGTATTCAGCGTTGTACATGAACCTACTAAGTGCTACAAATACCTGTTACTAGTAATACATTCCCTGGGGATCCTCAAAGAAACACAGATCTTAGAATGAATGGACTAATTATTGCTGTAAGTCACACCTGTACAAGCCTGTAAATTCAGATAACTGAGCACCCAAAACCAGGGGCACCCAAAAATGAGAGAAGATTGGAAAATGTTGACCCAGTGAATAGAACTGAAAATATTTATGGTTAAATTCTCCTATCTAGGATATTTGAGCGTCTCTTGCTTTTTCTCCTTGTTTTTGACCGATCTTTGCAGGTGCTTAGTGTTGTAAAATTTACAAAATAACTAAATGTAATGGATTGGAATTGCTAGCTGAAAACAGCATATATCTGCAGAGCACAGTTATTACACACCATAAACAGTGGTAGCACACATTTCCAGACATCAAGATACTTCTGCGCTGAGCTGAAAGGGCCATATCTCTAGTTTCATTCTCCTATACCCCGTCAGTCTTTGGTCTCTGCATGCAGACAGCTAACAAAAGTGCCAGTGCCAGAGCTCTTGCTATAATGAGACAGTCTTCTCACACTTCAGCAGTCTAGTTTGCCTTACTTATTCTAGAAGGAGATATTGATTTCCCTCTGACCTTGGCTTGTGTGTCAAATGATCTTGTTAATAGACAAATGGCATGAGGAACATCTTTGTTCGTAACAAACGGGCTCTCAAGTCCAAGTGTTGCTAAAATCCATTAACACCAATTGAGTCCACACAGTTCAGATGAGTCATGCAAAAATGTTTTTACTTTGGGGCAATTAACTAGAGAATCAACTTTTCACTTTTCAGTCCCAACTAAGCTTAATCTATTCAGTGTTATGAGCAAGTGGCACAGTACATTAGAGAAGCAGTCAGTAATGGTTAACAAGCAGCGAGTTGAAACAAATCAGGTAGGCCATCTTATTTTATCTATCCTGCTCTCAGGTATTAGAGCTTATTGGCCTAATAGAGCTTTGCTCCTACTAAGTGTTGGGCTTGTGTTTTAAATAATATAATACAATAACCTATGTAGCCTGGGTGGTACGTGGCTGGTACCTCCTCTTCAATTGAAGTAATGTTAGCGGGTATGAGTGTGCTGTAGGAGTGTGATTGCCTAACTTCAGGCCAGCTCACCTCCCTCCCCTACAGAGCAGAGACCAGGGACACCGAATGATGTTTTAACTATTTACAGATTTAATTTACAGTGCAGTGTCAATAAACTTATAAAACATGTACATACATACATGTATACATATATATACATATATATATATATACTATTTACAAATGTAAGTTACACACAGACAGTAACTCTTATTAAACATATACACAGGAAATCTCATCTGGGTATGGCAGACAAAGGCACTATATCAGCATAGGCCTTGACCCTCAGTGGTCTTCCAGTTAGTGTACAGTCCCTACCCTCAGCAGGCCCTCCAGGTGGCAGGCAAGGGGACAATCAACAGTAAAACACAAGTTTCATAGCTTCATAGTTGGTATGGTCGGAAGGGACCTGAGGAGATCATCTGAGTAGTCCGACCCCCTGCCATGGCAGGAAAGAGTACTGGGGGCAAACAACCCTGGCCAGATGTTTGTCCAGCCTTTTTTTAAAGACCCCCAGGGTAGGAGCCAGCACGACTTCTTTTGGAAGTTGGTGCCTGGTCCTGGCTGTCCTGACAGTGAAATAGCGCCTCCTAATGTCTAGCCTGAACCTATCCTCCGCTAGCTTGTGTCCATTGTTTCTTGTAACTCCTGGGAGTGCTCGGGGGAACAGGGACTCTCCCAATGCCTGCTGGTCCCCCTTGACTAGTTTGTAGACTGCCACTAGATCCCCTCTCAGTCTTCTCTTTTGGAGGCTGAACAGGTTCAGGTCCCTCAGCCTCTCCTCATAGGGCCTGCCCTGCTGACCCCTGATCATGCGGGTGGCCCTCCTTTGGACCCTCTCCATATTGGCCACATCACTCCTGAAGTGCGGTGCCCAGAACTGGATGCAGTACTCCAGCTGCAGCCTGACCAGTGTCGCATAGAGGGGGAGGATCACCTCCTTGGACCTGCTTGAGATGCATCTGTGGATGCACAACAAGATATGGTTGGCCTTTCTGACCACGTCCCCACTTTGTCGGCCCATGTTCATTGTGGCATCAATGGTGACTCCGAGATCCTTTTCTGTCTCGACATGGCGAGAAGGGAGTTCCCAGCCTGTAGGTGTGCCGCTGGTTCTTCCTCCCCAGGTGCATTATCATGCACTTGTCAGTGTTGAACCCCATCCTGTTCTCTTTGGCCCACCCCTGTAACCTGTCTAGATCCGCTTGCAGCCTGTTTCTTCCTGTTCAATAGTGCGGGCCCGAGGACCAAGCCTTGTGGAACCCCACTGCCCACATCCCTCCAGGTCAAATAAGACCCGTCCACCACCACCCTCTGGGTGTGGCCCTCCAGCCAGTTAGTGACCCATCTGACCGTGTAGGCATCAACACCACTGTCTCCTAGTTTCTTACTGAGAATGGCATGAGAGACCATGTCAAAGGCCTTCCTGAAGTCCAGAAAGACTATATCCACTGTGACACCTGCATCCAAGGACTTGGTGACCTGGTCATAGAAGGCCACCAGGTTGGTTTGACAAGACCTGCCCCTAATGAACCCATGCTGGTTGCCCCTGAGCATAACCTCCCCTGCTGGCCCTTCCTGGACACGTGCCAGGATAATTCTTTCGAAAAGCTTCCCCAGGAC
>NW_005842764.1:746080-751499 GCF_000455745.1 Alligator sinensis
CTTCCTCCCTTTTTTGAAGATGGGGACCACATTGGCCCTTTTCCAGTCCTCCGGCACATTGCCCGAGCACCATGAGTGCTTGTAGAGCTGTGCCAGAGGTCCCGCGATGACCCCTGCTAGTTCTTTCAGCACTCTGGGGTGGAGATCGTCAGGACCTGCGGATTTAAATATATCTAGTCCCTCCAGAAGTTCCCTGACAAGGTCCTCATTAACCCTACGCTTGGGTGTTCCACCCACTGGGCCTTCAGGGGTGCCAGTGGGGAAGATATCCAGGTCCCTCCTCAGAAATACGGAGGCAAAGAAATTGTTGAATATGTCAGCTTTACCATCAGGTGAGATGACCAGATTTCCTAGCGTGTCCTGCAGAGGCCCCACGTTACCTGGCACTTTCTTTTGCCCCCCTATGTATTTGAAAAAGGACTTCTTGTTGTCCTTGATCTGGGTCGCTAGTCCCAGCTCCATTTCTGCCTTGGCCTTCCTGACCACCCCCCTACATTCCTGAGCTACCAAGGTATAGCCCTCTCTTGTGATGGCCCCTATTGTAAGTTAAACAATAGGTCAGCAGATGAAACCTGGCAGGGATGAAACAATAGTCTAAACATATGTAAGTGATATTACATTAATAAGATTGAATGCATAAGGATAACAAACACAGTGAAAGAGAATATTGAATAAGGGATGCTCTAGCAGGCCCTTAAGCAACTGAACCACTAGCAGGTTAACCAAGGCAGTTCATAATCATTTCATAATAAAACATTAAAGTATGCAAGTTTACAGTGAAGGTCCCAACAATATAAGGAACAAGGACAACAACAGTGGTACAGCAACTATGCCCAAAAGGGAAGGAATAACACTAGGAAACAAAGCAGGTTACCATGCAGAAACACCGTCACCTACAATTGTCCACTTGACTAGAATGGCTTAGTGACCATGAAGCCCCCCCGATGAATGGGGAACCTTAGCTCTCCCTGCCACAAAGCAGTTGTCCCTCTCCCCTCATCATGAGGCTTCCCTTTTATCACCAAAAGAGGAGGGCCCCTCCTTCCTTGTGGAAATCCTCGTCTCCTTCCCTGCTTGGGACTGCAATTCACATTCTGGGTAACTCACAACTCCCAGCAGTTCTGGTGGGCTTGGCTCATCTCTCTCTCTCTGGGTTTTCTGCAGGGCTTCGCCCCTCACTGGGATAGTCACTCCGTCTTGCTGCTGCTTGCTGCAGGAAGACCTGAACTGCCTTGTGCAGCTCCCTGGCCTGTCAGCCCTCTCAAGCCCTATGCGCCGCTCTGTGCACTGAGGAGCTGCTGCCTCTTGCAGGGATGGAGATCCGTGCTGCTCCATTTGGGCCCCATGCACCACTTTGTGCACTGAGGGGTTCCTGCCTCTCGCAGAGACAGGGACCCATGCTGCCTCGTGCAGCCACAGAGTCCCGTCAGCTCTCCAAGCCACATGTACCGCTCTGTGCACAAAGGGGTTCCTGCCTCTTGCAGAGATGGTTTGTGCAGCCACAGGATCCCATCAGCTCTAGGCTCCATGCACCACTCTGTGCACTGAGGGGCTCCTGCCTCTCACAGGGAAGGGGACCCGCACTGTCTCATGCAGCCATGGGGTTCCTTCAGCTCTCCAAGCTCCACGCACCGCTCTGTGCGCACTGGCTCTCTCCATGGCAGGGCTAGGAGCAACTGCTAGCTGCTTCCCATTCTGTGAAGGCGCCTTCAGGCCACTTCAGGGGCAACTGCTCTGCCCCACTGGTCAGCTCCACCAGCTCTTCTGCAGCCTGTTTTCATCATCCCTCATTGAAACCACCCATGTGCTAGACACATGGGCTTTTATCCATTCCAGAGGCTCCACCCCCAGATGGAAAACAGACCAATGGGAAAGCCTGAGGGGTTAGATCCCCCTCAGATCCTCTTGTTCACCTCGTCCCTGGGTCAAGGTGGGGTTCTTGCTAATAAACTGTCATGTGCCACTGAAAATATGGGGAAAATGGGAACTCCATTAACTGCATCTTTAAAGATGTTAAGCGAAGAACAGCAGTTAATAAGTAAGGTATTTCCTGGGTGGGAAAAACTCATAGAAGGGGATGAAAAGTTTATGATGTCTGGTGTACAGTCCCTCCAAAATAATGTATCATTGGCTTTAGCATGTGAGCAAGCTCAGGCTCTCACCCAAAATGTCATCATGGGAATGATTCGGCAAGCCATGATGGGACAAATTCCCATGGAAGCAATCAACCTAATTCGGCCCCATGTAACGGAGGAAGAATTAGCCCTCCAGCCCTGGTGGAGATTAGTTAATGCTTCATATAATCACCACCAGCAAAGCTTGCAGTTATTCCTTATAACTGTGGCAGGCAAGGAAATTAGAACAATCCACCCAGTAGTCCCACTGGGATTACAAATTGATGATAGCTCAGTAATGTACTCCAGGGATCATAACACTTGGGCCTGGCAGAAAGATAGTGCATGGAAAACAGTAAATGTAAAAGGGTGTAGGAGAAAAGAAGGTTTAGGTTACATCTGTGAAGACCAAGCATTGGAGGAGCATGATGAATGTTTTTTTCCACAACCTGGGAACAAGTCTCACTGTTCCTTCGATGTTATCCAAGAAAGGGAATCTGCTATTGTTTATGTGGGTAAAGCATGTGTGTGCATGAGAACAAGATGTGATATTGTATTAATTAATGGATATTGGATTCAACCTATGGTGCCTTATATTAATCGCTGTTTCTGTAATGTAACCACTATTGTTACTTGTGATCTTAAGTTTACTGTACCTATATGGACCATACAACATTTGAATGCCTACCCTGAGCTCTACAAAGAGGTGTCCCCCATTTTACTAGGAATGGGTCTCATCACCATTAAGGAACTATTAACTCATCCCTCCTTACAAGCTGAACTGCAAAGACTCAAAGCTTTGGGAGAGAATGGCAAACTCGAGATTCAACACCACAATCAGGAAATCTCTAAGCTAGCAGCTACAGTTAAAAACGCAGGCCATCACTCCTGGTGGGAGGTTTTGTTTGGGTGGAGCCCCAATGCAACAGGTCTTTTAAATGTCATGCTTCACCCCATTGTAGTAATCATTAGTTTTCAAATTATACTAGTAATTAGTCTGATGCTACTAGTTTGCTGGATCCAGAGACTGATGCGACGATTGCAATGGATAGAAGGCCAGAACCAGTACCATGGAGCAAGAATGTGATGGGGATACTAGCTCAACGCAAGCACCCCATCAACGGGGGGAATTGTTACGTCTCAGCTCTGTATTCTTGGGGAACCCTGGTACAGGATGCAGTCTGTCTGACTCACAAAGGACTCACCCCCCTCCCCTCCTCTACCTAAACGAAACTGATTAAGATGCAGTGAGAGACGCACCTAAGACCCTCACCAGATAAGGGTGACGAGTGAATCAACTGCCCTAGGTCTCATTTACATGAGAGATGGAAAACAGAAAGCCTGAAGCAGAGGCTGCAGTGAATTCTGGGACCAGAGAAGCAGGAGAGCGCTGCATGATGGGGAATCTGTGCTTCCAATGTTAATCAACCCATGTTCACACACATCCAGCTCAGCATTTATCAGACCAGTTCTAATCTGGATTTGCTAAGGACTTTTCCCCCCCCAGACACACACACACAGCTCTAAGTTTAATAGGCATCTCGGGCCGTACATTCCCCGGTCCCACTATGGGAGGCCTATTTAAACTTGATTGACTAAAACTCGGTTGCCGGGTTAGGGAATGCTGAGGCAAGAGACCGAGTCAGAGGGGGTATGGGCAACATTTGAACAATGGTTAAGGGTTCATCACAGCATCCAGCCTGCTGGAGCCCTAATCCCAGGTGTTGTCATATCTTTCCCGAGACGACTGGTGGGAGTCCTCTCCACAAAAGGTTATGAGCACCCCAATAATTGTTTTAAGTCTGTTAAAAGACTATAGTAAGATCTGGAAAAGTCATGCTAAGCTGAGGCTTGTGCACAACAAGTAAAAATCCAAAATCCTGATGCTGCAAGCTATCTATTGTTCCTGAAGAAACCATGAGATATCCCATCAGTATATCTGCCACCCATAGGAATCTCAAGCTGGCTCCCAAGTATTTGGGTTACTCCCTAATCTTAAGTGTTTCCTGATTATCAATCAGTTTCCTGAGATGGTCCAAACCAGATAACCCCTTGTCAATAGAAAAGACAATGATTTACACTACTGAGGGTGCTTCGAAGCAGCTAAACTGAGGGTATAAAAATCTGTAAGTGTGTGTGCTGCTAGAGGGAGAAGAGGAAGAGGAAAAGGAAGGAAAAGAAGTAGAAGCAGGAGGAAAGAAGGAGAAGAAGAAAACCCCTGTGCTGACACCATCCCCTGTCGTTCTTGGGACGCTGGAAGAACAGATCATCTCTCCCTTCAAGGACTGTGCTACAGACTGTGCCTGTCAGCTTTGCAGCCTGAGTACCGTGGACTAGGTGAGATCCCAGCGTTCTCTGTCTTCTTTCTAGGCATAAACTTCTGAACCTGAACTGTATCAGTTAAGCTTGAGCTAAGTTTCCCCAAATACTTAGTGAAACCAGGGTAGTATTGTCATTGTTGGTGTTTGTTTTTCTTTTGCATGTCTATTACTACTAGTACTATTATATATTTCATATGCTTAGCAATAAATAACTTTTATAGTCAAACTGGTAGTAATTGGGTATATTTTTCCTTCTCTGCTTCTCTTTCCTCCCGTGCTCTGCAGCAACGCTTCTTTTACCTATGCTAAAGATCCCTGTGAAGCCCAAATTATTGTGGGGTCTGCTCATCAAGAGGCCAAAGATTGGGACGTGCTGAGTTTGAAACACATAAGGGGATCAGCTTGTACAGGCTGATTGACCCAGTTTGACTCAGACGTGCCCTTATGAACTGAATGCTGGCCCATGAGGGTGTCAGCTGGACACCCAGCCGGATTCAGAGGGATTCTGTTTACCTGTGTGCTTGTGTCTGACTGCATTTTATTGTTGCTCTTATGAACTGATTCTTGGCATATGAGGGTGTCAGCCTGTCCATGCTGATCAGCCCGGCCAGGTCAGGCGTGTCACGTTAATTTGTGTGTGTTTGTGTGTATGACTGATTTGGTGACTGGAGGAACCCAGTCCCATTGAGATTGAGTCCTGCAAGATAGCTCCACTGGGGGTGAGGGCTTGCAGAAGGGAGAAATACAGCTCCGTATAGTAACACAAGCAGCACATTGACAGAATCACCAAGACCCTAGAAACTATCCCTAATAAATGAGCACACCCCAAAGTAATGGGCAAATTTGGTAACACCCCACCCCAACCATCTCAGCCACCAGCCTTCCCCTGTCTGCCACCACTGCTTCCCTACCTGTGGGGCTGGGGTTAGGGCCATCTCGCACACAAGGGTGGGAGTGCAGCGTGCACTGCCCTGACAGGAAAGA
>NW_005842764.1:751697-757610 GCF_000455745.1 Alligator sinensis
TGGTTACCATATCAGATATTAACTAAATTATAATAACTAAAGTTAGTATGTGACTAGTGAAATACTGTTTCTGATCTTGACACTAAACAAACATGCTCCATAGAAAACAATAAATAATGCCAAACAAATGCTTTAGATTTGTCAGTAATAAAAGATGTTCTTGTTAAAATCCAGCTATCAAGTGACAGTGCTGAAAAATGGTTCAGCAATATATAAGCATGTTCAAAACTTAATGAAGCTATACAAGCAATTATATTCTATTGGCATCATACTAGTATTCGGTTTACTAACAAAGTGATGCTTCAATTATTATTTCTGTGTATTTCAAGACTGTTGGGCAGAAAAGAGCCAGATACACAATGGAATCAGTTTCCCTTAATGTTCTGTAGAAGAGTATTAACAAGCCTGTTTATTCTTTGCTGGAACTCCATCGACTTTGGTGGAATTATATAAAGAATAAATTTGGCCCAGGCTGTAGGTCTGTGGAATTTATTCTAAACAAAGTCTAAAGAAAAACTTTCACTGCGGCTCAAATTTTAGTCCATGCTCCAGATTAGAACAGTTCCCAGCCAGGCCCAAGCTATGTGGGGAAGTCTGCACGTGCAGCCTGGAGCTAGCTAGAGACTGTCCCATTTTGGGCAGTACCCAGTCAGCTGTGGGCTGCACGTTCAGACTTCCCTGTGCAGCCCAGGGCTGGCTGGAAACTATCTTAGTCACGGGTAGGTCCCAGCCCTGCAGCTTTTTCCCAGCCACATACCCCGATTGAGCAATTGATGATGGGGCTTAGAAAGAGCTGCAGAGGAGGGGCAGGACCCAAGCCGCTGCCCCAGTTTGCCATTGGCATAGGTAGCAGTAAGCCCCTGGCTGGATGGGAAATCCAGGTGGGCAAAAATGGTTTTGACCACCTCTATGTCTAGCCTGCAGATGGGTAATTTGGTGGCTGAACCAGCCCCTGATTTAAATATATAATGTCTTTTGGCCATGTATTTTGTTTGTTTTTTTTCCCTATCTCCATCTCATACAATGGGAGCTGCAGTCAGGACCAGAATAGACTTGTTCCATTAGCTCTATACAGTCCAGGTACAGAGCTTTATTTCCTAGTGGGGAAAGGGACCTGCAGCATAAAGCATCTTTGAACAAAAGAGAATTGGAGCAATGTGCACTAATAGCCAATGCAAGCAGTAACATTTCTGTTCAGATCAGATAGCATGTGGGTTGGATGCTTCAATATAAGTTAGGCTGTTATGGTGATTAGCATAATGTGATGTTTGTAGACTACTTCTGTGTTAACCCTGCTGTGATATTTCTCTCAGACACACAGTTTGTGGGCAAAACTAACTTATATAGATGAAAAAGAGGCTCATTGGGCCAAGCTAGTCTCTCATTTACCAGCGATGGGTAAACATGAGAGCAGAATGTGGCCCAACTAAAACAAACATGTATTACATGCCTCTGATTACAGAGCCCCTTATGGATGTTAGATTGAAAATCCCAAGTAGTTTTACTTTATTATAGTGTAAAAATGCCAACTTAAGTACAGTGCATCTCTGCTATATAATCCCACATGCTCACAAAATAATTGACCTCACTATGAACTTGAGTCAGGAAGGCAATTAAACATGAACATGTGCCTGTTTTTAAGCAAGTGAATAATCAATAGAATTAGTCATGTGCTTAAAGGAAGGCACCCACTTAGTTACTTCCTTAATTGGGAACTAAAAGATTATTTGTTTGCACTTAAACGTTTTTCCAGTGGTTTGCACATTATATCAACTTTAGCACAGTTCTAGGCCTCCCTGAAAATTTTACATTCATCAGGCGAGGTGCAGTTTCTGTAGGCAGGATACAATTCTGCAAAATGTTGAGGGACTTCAGCTTTTGCGGACCGCAGTGAGAGTTGAAAGTACTTAGCAGTTCTTTTCAGGTGCATGCTGCATCTCAGGGTCAGGTCCTAACTTCACACGTTATGCATCCCTTGAAACAGGACTTACACCATATTACAGTCACTTCAGAGAACCAAACACTTAGTGTCAGTGGTGCTCACTTTAGCATAACAGTGTGTTTTACAGTAGTTAATCCTCTACTTACATATTGTTTTGATGCTTGTTCACATAAACCTATATGATTATATAAACCTGTATTTATAACATGTCATATGACCAATTCCATGAACAGGCTATATCTTGTTCTTAATTACACATTAAAAACAATCCACAAAAAGAACAATATTTTGCTATTATGCTATTACAACCCAAAGGACTTTGACTTGTGTGAGAAGAAAATTTGGTTTGTGATATATATTTTCTGTTAAACTAAGCACTGTTTTACCACTGCTACAAATACTACAGTTAAGATATGGGACAGATTTCTTTCATACATGAAGTTAAATAAGTGTGTTACATTGGCTAAATTTGTCAGTAGAATATTATGTATGTGTAGCTGCAATTTACATAAACAAGACAGTTCTAGTAGACAAAAATTGCAAAATTGCTGATGAATGTCTGCATGTAAAACCACCTGTTGTTAAGTACATACATTTCCTAAAAAAGACCTGTAATTAGAATGGGCAAATATGGCTTACACTACTTTGATCCAATGATGTGTTCTTGTCTAGCACTGCTAATGCCCATAAAATCTTGCATGCCTAAACTGTTTTAGCCTCAGACATTGCAATAGCAATATTATGTAAAAGACTGTAGACCTGAGTTCAACTTACTCACAGAAGTAGCTCTGTTAGCTCATCAATAACTTTGCTGCTCAAATGAGAAAAAAACATTGAAGAATTGAGCCCTGGTTGGGTAGTTCTGCACTGCACAGAAATGGTGAGTTCTCAACTGAGTTCACTAACCTGGTTTTAAATGAGAACAAGGTAATTTGTTTTTTTAGCTCAGTTAAGCAGCTTGAGCTGAAACCTACGGTCACCTCTAGATTTAATTTCAATCTGCTAAGATTAGTTACCTTGTCTTCACTACTGTTTTAACTCATCTCAGGTAACTCAGGTTAGGTTGGCTAACCTGAGTTACAAAAACATCTTTTTTCAGAGTAGAGCCACAGCCTATATTGATCTCTCTATCCCCTTTCTGGCTAACTTAAGTCAGGTCTCTGTATTGCCACAGTGCTTTTGTCAAATCAATAGCTAACTACAGATGATTGAAAAGTCATTGAAGGTTATCCAGACAGGATCAGAATAATGTTGATTAAATTATGGCAATATTTGCCTGGAGCACTTAATCTTAACAACCTTGGATACTAAGCTATTGTGTAATGGTTCTTTTTTGTTTGTTTGTTTGTGACTTTATTTTTTAATATTATTCATAAGACTCTTTGGATTGTTTTGTGAATAGAAATGTATTATACGGAGATACTGACTCACTTTTTTGTGTCTAAGTAAATAGAAATGGATTTCATATCACCAGTTTCTATGGTGTACATAAAACCACTTAAAGCTTTTTTGGGTATGTGTGATTGACAACAGCTATTTACCAGACTATGGAGTCATATTCTTATGCTCTATCAACTAAACTGGCTTCTCAACTAAAGTTAGATTTATTATAAATAATTTAAACTTTTTTATCACTCCAAGAGCTCAAAATTAACCCATCACAATTTCTATTTGTTCTTTATTTATTTCAAGTGGTTTTCATTGTAGCAAAACATGTTAAATTGCAAATAATGAAATAGAATCAATTCATTACAAATTCCACTTTTATGAACAGAATGGATATAGCATGAACTGTAACAGAGCAAGCTGTTATCTACTGCTCTTTCAATAAATTATGGTGTTGGGTCATCCATTTTGATGAACTAAAAAAAGCATCAGTTGCTTGCTTGGTGAGGCCCATTTACTGTCAAACTCACAGAGGTTTTTGCTCCTTATGAGCAGGGATTCTGGTTTTCTCAGCTTAAAAAAAATCCCCAATTCTTGGTTTAAAAAAGTAACACCAAATCTACATTTTTCCATGATTAAAATGAAACACTACTAATATGTGTGTGTGTCAGGGGGAGGTTGCATCCACACATGCAAGCACATGCACTTGCAGTAGCTCAGATAGAAGTGGTGCAAATTTGAGCTTGGGCTTTTTGCCTCAGTGCACATGCTTGGGCATGTGCTTTGGTGTGGGGCAAATTGTGCCACTTGGAGCAGCCAGGGGGAGCTAGAGCCCAGGGCCAGCACCTGTGTTGTCCCCAGCAGTATAAAGAGCTGCCTGTCCTGGCCTCATCAGTACAAAAAGCCGCCCTGGCAAGTAGCTTAGGGCTACTAGCCCTCAGGAGCTTCTGGGACCCAGCCAATTGGTACCTGGGGACACTACACCTTGTGCCAGCTGAACTGCTGAAGTAGCCCTGAGAGCTCCCTGCACCCTTTACCCAGTGCAGCAGTCTGGCTGTGGGGGCTACTGCCTGGCTGTGACCTGTTGCATACCTGCCAGACCCAGATGGGGACTGCCAGTAGAGGCATCTGCTCCTCGGGCCAGCTGCCAATGGGCTGTGGCTGCAGAGTTGGCCTTTGTACAGCACTACTGCCATGTGTGCCTCCTACCCAGCCATATGGGCAGCTATCGCCCAGAAGATGTTCTCAATGGGGTAGCCTGCTTCGAACTGTCAAAGTATGTCCTCCTGGCCCCTATTGACCAGGAGGTCAGCCACCTCCTGCTGGGTTCAAAGTGCCAGTGCTGAGCAGGCTCCTCTGCCTGGGTCCTGCCACTTGCCTCTCTAGCAGGAATTCTGGTGTTCCCTATTTGAAAAATGAAAAATCACTGATAAAAAAAATCCTACAGTCACTCTGTAAAATACCCCGAAATCCATGTTCCTCCAGAATTAAAACAAAAGACCACTATATATATAGAGAGAGAGAGAGTGAGAGACAGAGAGACAGTGATCAGTTGGGCAATGCTTTATTGATATATCTACAGTGTTAAAGCAGTTTGGAAGCCTACCAGTATCTCTATCATCATAATAAAATGAATTCTAAATACCTATATGTTTTGCTGTTTGCCTTTGGTTTTCTTACCATAGAGCAGTTAGAACTCCCTGTGACCCCTTCACTAACCAGGATGTGGGGACAGCTGCCCCTGCAGCCACAGCTCCTGCCAGCATGTCTCATCCTGTCTGGCAGTTGGGCAAGCAGGGTGTGTGCCGGGGGGATGTGGGGTTTGCAGGAGGGGGATGGAAAGCGGGGTGGAGAGATGTGGTTTGCTGTGGAGGTATGTGGGGGCCCATGGGGTATGTGGATACGTGTGGGTGGATTATGGAGGGATTGTGTGGGGGGACTGCTCAGGAGAGGTGAGTCCGCTGCCCCCCACAGGGCACAACCCCCCTGCACAGCTCACGGACAGCCCCCCCACAGGGGCTACAGCCCACCCAACAGGAGCTACAGCCCCCCAACGGGGGTCACATGGCCCCCACAGGGGCTACCACCCTCCCCTGCAGGGCACACATGCACCACCCCTGCTTGTCCCCTAGCCCCCTGGATTGCTGCCCCGCCTAGCCCCATCACCCACCAACTCCTGCAGCCCCCCTGATGGCTCCCATACCATGCCCCACCTCCCGCTTGCACACCTGGCACTTTAAAAAAAAAGCAAAAAAAAAAACCTTTGTACTCACCACCAGTAGAAGGGGCTGTGGGGGCTGTGGGGCCCCATGGCAGAGCCCCCCTGCACAGTGGGGGGCAGTGGGCTTGGCCCTGGCTGCCCGGCACTGACACTGCAACTGCACCATCGGACTGGTGCGTCCCACGTCGGCAGGGCATCTGCAGCTCCGGGCACTGTCGAGCAGCTGGGGCCACTGCGGCTGTCACCTGGGCCCTGTGCTGCTCAGGGCAGGGCTCTGCCACGAGGCCCCAGTGACTCCACTATTGGTGAGTGCAGGCTTTTTTTTTTTGTTTCAATTGCTGGGATGCTGGGGCTGGGCAGGGCA
>NW_005842765.1:0-7868 GCF_000455745.1 Alligator sinensis
GCGCATGTAGTGTCGCGCCCAGGGTTACAAATGGGAATCTTAAATGATACAAATGTAACCTTTAATTTTTTTCAGAAACGATCTATATTCAAACTGAAATTTTTCTTTTTTGTCTCCTCATGGCTGAAGTGGCTTCAATTTGTTCCCTCTCAAAATCTTCCTTTTCTGTCTCAGACAGCTACATTGGAGAACTCTGTAAAATCCTTTATGCCTCAACTTTCTTCTGTTCTAGCAAAGGAACGTTCAACTTTGAACTAAGTGAAATTTTTCAGTTGCAATCTTCTTGCCAGAAGAAATACAGGTTCATGTTGATAGCAATTTGTGAATTAGCATATTTTTCTAATTAAATATGTCAATTTGTCATTTTGAAATGGCATTTGTTACTAAATTTACTTCAGTTTAAATTAAGTAAAATCAAAATGAAACAAGTGTTCATATAAAATAAAATCTTAAATATTATTGAAAAACATTTTCTGACTTGATTTCAATTAGCTTAAAGGGAAAAAAGAAAAGAAATAATAATAAAAAACTTGGGTTGATAAGAAACAAATTTGTGTTGTTTTTTTCAATTTAATCAGAAAAAAAAATATTAATCGATTAGACCGATCTGGTCAGAATCTATAAAAAGCCTGAACTGGTAACAAGAAGCTATGTTCACAGGCATGTAGTAATATATCACAACTGCCTGGTTTGAAAATTAAGAACACAGGCTCTAAATAAGCCACAAGTGCATATGGTCCCACGGTTTTATTTAGGTAAACTGTGCAGTATTTTTTTCCATCTCGCAGAAAACTATCAAGTAATCTTTGGACAGGCTTTCAGTCACACACTTCATCATTAGAGGTAATGATTATTTCCATAATTTTTATTGGACCATCTTTGGGTTGCCACACTGAAAATAACTAATAAGAACACATGGTTAGCATTTTTGGACCATCTTTCTTCACTTCCTATGGCTTACTTTGGACATAAATTATTTCTCCTAATGTAAGAACAATTTTATAGAACAGCTGAAATTATTGCAATTGCACCATTCTGCAAAGAACTTGGCTCTTTCTCCCAACCCAGAGTTCTTAGGGCTACGAGTCAAATTAGGAGAGAGCAAATTTTTAAAATTGAATGATACATAATGAGAGTTAAACATACATCAGAATAAAAGGTAAAGGTATAAGTCATGCACACATCTCAAGTTCACAATACCCCAAGAAGCAAAAGATCTCCCCATGGGTTTTAATTTTGAATCTTGTGCCTGGAAAAGTAGATTCAAGTCATAGTAAAAAGGTTTACATTTAATTTAGCAAGTTAAAAGTATGATATAGAAACTGTAGAATAAAAACGAATCAGATTCTTAATAGCAGACATTGTATTTCTTTCTAATAGTTCAAATTTATTCACAAAGCATAATCCAAACATGTCTTTTTTAAAAAGAGAGACTCAAAGGTGTGTTTTTCCCAGTCAATCACTTTCATTTCACAACATTTCACAAATAAAAAAACAACCTGTAAAATGTTTTAACTTCAACACAGTATCTTGGAACTAGTTCTTCCAAAGCATTGGCTTTTGTAGCTGTTACTTAAAAACACATTATTTATATAATAATAATTAAAAACCCTAAAAGTGATTTGTTTTCCTATGATGTGATATCATGTGGCATGAACTATATTTCAAGTTCCCATCCTGTTCATATGCCATTGTGAAGGATCTGCAGTTTTACTGAATATATAAGCCTTTACTCAACAGGAAAGCTTTCTGGTTTGGTTTACGCCCCAAGAAATTGTAGAGCATATCCATCCCATCCAAAGATCCTCCAGGTTTCAAGATAAGATTTCTGTATTTCATTCCAGCCTGATAAAAAAACAAAGCAGAAAAATATTTCCTGTTTTTGCAAAGTATCCAAATCAATAGAAAAAAGAAAATATAATCCATTGAACATAGGAGGAAGCATGCTATTCTTCCAACACCACCTCTATACTGAGAACCAACTACCAATGTGTATCAGAGAGACAAACCAGGGTGCTTGTACAGGGAGGACTCATCAATTTCTGGAGAGGAACCGTATCTCCTGTGGCCCTATACGGCAGAACGCTATTCAACTAGCCATGCAAAGGGCACATTTTGTGCAAGTCCCAGGGAGATGGGCAAAGTAAAGGCACAACTCTACTCACCTCCATTTAAGTATAGGGAGATGTACAGAACATCTCCAGAAGGTGACTCTATTTTACATCTGCCCTCCCATGGAAGTAATGGGAGAAGTCCAGGGTGTGTGGGATGAGGGCATCTAGGAACTGAGGCAGAGCCCTGGAGCTGTGGACTGACAGAAGAATGTGGACTGGGTAGCCACCCTCTGAAATGAATGGCCCTCGACAGGTCCCCAAAGCTCATTAAGTGGCCTTCCAGCCAAAATAATTGCCCAAACCTGCTTTAAAACACTGTACTAATTGATGTATTCTGAAAGAACAGGCCATGAAGATTACTTAAACATGTCTTACTGTGTTCACATTCCATGAATCTACCTAGAATATTTTAAGCAGCAAGGGTTTTTCTGTGATATCTTTTACTGGACCAACTGTCCTAAGTTCTCTCTCAATGACACAGCTGGCCTGTCATAAATACCCCTTGCCTCCCATATATTTTCTGGACTATAATGGCGACACAACACTGAAACCCTGCCAGCATATTTTGGACCCTGAGATATGATGTGAAATAATTATTCTGCATGTGTAGTTCCAGGATAACTTTGGCTTCTGACTAAAAAAATAAGACAAGGTGTTATCTATTTGCAGGACTACAAAACTTCCTAATTGTTGTCTTGTGAAACCATGTAAAGATCCTGTTTATTGACTGAATTCTAAGGTCTGAATTTCAGAAATTCTGAGGTTATCTTTGAAAGAAACTTGCACATTATTATCCTGTTTTTCAACCACCTTTCAAACCTATTTCCTGAGCAAAGACCAAGTAAATGGGTATTCTATAGTGATTCCAAGAGAGGTTGGGGCAGTGGTAGAAATTATTTCTACTGATCTGTGAGGGAGAAGGTTTAAACCAGGGATGCTCAACCTTGGTTTATGGGTCGGATCTGACCTGTGTAGCCATGCCATCTGGTCTATAGGGGTCCCTATGGACCTGAAAATTTGGCAAGAAGGGGAGGGGTGTAGACGTGGCAGCAATTTCTGTTCCCTTGTTGCCAAACTTCCCATCAGTGGGAGGCCTGAGGGCTGGACAGCATGCTAGATCAGTATATGAAAGTGGCTCAGGGTACAATCCTACAGTGCAGGGCTGAGCAGAGGCAGCACGGGACTCCAGTTGAGTGGTGCAGACACTAAGGGTGCAGCGTGGGGTCCCAAATCATGTGGTGCAGGGCTGAGGGAGGCAGTGCAGGGCCCCAATCTGACAGTATGGTGACAAGAGAGGCAGCGCAGGGCTGAGGGAGGCAGCATGAGGCTCAATCCAGTGGTAGGCCAAGTGGAGGCAGTGCAGGGCCTCATCCAGCCTGCAAACAGGCCTCACACCACTCATTCAGCCCACCTACTAAAAGGTTAACCCCTGGCTTAGACCCATCATCCATGCAACTGAGAACTACTACACAGCTATCTACGATGTAATTCAGCTATGGCTTCTCTTCCCTGGAAAGAAAAAAGGGGTAGCAACTCCCACTCTCGCTACCAAATCAATAATGTTTTAGTTTTAAAACCCTGGAAACTATATTGCAGCTACGCAAGCTTACCAACTGCTTTGGGTGATGTCTTGCTGAAGCGTAAATTTGATGAAGCACTGCTTATATTTCACTATTTGTATTAATCTCCTGAAGTTTAGTAGAGTATGGAGCTTTTGCCATTGTGAGATTAAAGTGTAATTTGAATAACAGCAGCCTGTGGTGTCTGTGGAACAGATCTTCCACTACCTTATAAACAGCCACATCTCCCAGTTCTTGGGAGAATAGAGATTCCTCCAGACAGTTTGTAGTGATGGAAAAATCTACCAATTACTAAAGCTATACACAGAAGTCTTATAAGCAATCATTAAAAATACAATCTCTGAAGCTGAAGCTTTTGTAATTGTTACTCAGGTAGGAAAAGAGCTTTCATTCTGACAGGAAAAGGTAAGAAGAGGTAAGCCAAGGTTTTAAAAAACATTTCTTGCAATATGCTAGTACCTTCTTTCTTGTCATGAATTTCTGAAAAATTTGAATCTAGGTGTAATGATATGTACAAGCAAAAAAAGACAAAACATCCTTGGTTATGGGAAGTTGTTCTTCCCACAATACCTCTGGAGAACAATAACAAAGGACAGCAGGCTAAACAGATCTATTTTGAGGCATGAGACTGTTTTAAGAAAAGGTCTGCTCTAAGTAGTTCTCATACAGAGGGAATCCCTCTATAGTTACATGAACAACTGAATAAAGATGCCTCATGCTATAGTGAAAACCATTTTTCCCTCTATTCTAAGTTATAGAGAAATTTTGCAGCAGGCCTCCCTAGATAAAGGCACCAGGAGTCAATGTAGTTGAAACACAGTGACTATCTATTTACTAGTAGCTTAAATAAAGGGCCAGATGGATCAGTTTTAAACCTCTCATTTACAGAAAAAAGCCCTAAATAAAAATAAAAAGATGCTTTCATTTTTAGTGGTATGTAGACATCCCAGAGCAAATGGGAAGTGAGGTTTGTGAGATTTTGTATAGTCCAAACCATAAACTAGCCTTTAAATACACTCAGAAAATGAACTGTATCTATGTGAGGAGGGAGCCCAAGAAACAGAATGAAAGCCCTAGGTAATACAGGAAGTCTGGCTCAATGTGCTCCTCTCAACCTCTACAACAGATCTGGTTATATGCACCTTTACCCTTGCTCCTCCCAGGACTCTTCTCCCTTCACTCTTCTTGGCTACAGCTGTGTGTGCAGTAGGGGATGGGGCACATACTGGAGCCCTTCTTCCTCTTAAAAATTGGGAAAGCTCTATGAATTCTTCACCCTCTCCCCAGTTCCCAGGTTGAGTGCTATGACAGGGAAGGGAGGAGCACAGAAAACAATCTAGAAGTAGAGAACAGGGAAGTGGAGTGACCCTGAGTGGCTTGTGCTCTTTTTTCCCCCTCCTCCTCTTCTTCCTATGAGCCTGATTTCCAGTTACTGAGGGGAGGGGAAGACCAAGACCTCAGCCTGCTTCCTGAGAAGTCCTAATCAGCTTCTGTACCCCAAGATGTGGGCAAGTGGGGCAAAGCAAGCAATCACATGGGATTTATCCAAGCAGGACTGGAATTTGTATAAGGGCTAAAGCTTATACCACTGAGAGACAGACTTCACTTCAGCCTAAATACTATTACCTTGCAAAAGAAAAATATTGCCTGAGCTGACAATATGGTTAATCAGGGGTCTGCCTAACAACTGTCCTTCCTTCCTGCTCTGTATGAAAGAGGTCATGTGGGCAGAAAGGGGTTAACGCACACTCTATAGCAAATATATAATTTAAGCTTCAAAGCCATTTTAGAGAAGATGCTCAAAACCAAACCATAAATGCTTGAACTGGTCTCATGGAGTAATTACCTTATATTATGCTGCAAAAGGGAGGCTCTGAATAGATTAAATTTTCTAAGACGGGTGGTAAGCAGCAAATGAAACAGATAAAGTGCTAGTATCATAGTACTTTTTGCAGAAGCAGAATATACGTTAGCTTTTGTGATGAGACATTTTTCATACAGTGCCATAAGAAAGAAAATGAAAGCAATTCAATACTACTTAGAAGCCTTATGCAAGTGTTGTAAAATAGTTAAAAATATCTAACTTTAGTTATGGTAGTGTAAGAGTGATGTTGTAGCTATGATGGTCCAGAAATTATGCAAAAGGCAAGGATTTATTAGGGTGACTATGTCATTGGGATTAAGTTAGGCAAGGCATTAGGCTAGGCATTCTTCGTCATGTCTCTGATCACAGGAAGCCAGGCTTCCTCTGATCACAGCTATGCCTGGCTTCCTGTGAACAGAGACCTGATGAAGGAATGCCTTGTGTTCCAAAGCCTGCCTAACCTCGGACCAACTACATAATTGGTCCAATAAAATATATCACCCTTAGAAATCTCTGTCTCTTGAATAACTTTAGTTAAGAATTGTGTAAGTACAACCGCTCTAAAAAACCCACATGTGATTTTCTACTATCATGTTAATCATTTGTTATCAATTTTCCTTGCTGTTGTGGATGTGGCCTAAGATGTTAAAATCAACTGGTTGTACAGATTATAATAAAACCTGTTTTGGAAACTATATTATAGCTAATTTGGAAGTACAAATATTCTCCAGTATTGGAAGGTGCTTAAAAACCAAGTTCCAATCTTACCTTTGGATTCATTATTCCTTCTTGTTTAAAGCAGCTATAAAAAATTTCCATGGAAAAAACTTCACTCCAGAGGTATCCATAGTACTGGCCATCATAGCCACCTGCTAAATGTCCAAAAGTAGCTGGCATGCTTGTTCCTGAAAAAATAGAGAAACTAACCAATTAAAGTCATGTATATTCATCCCTGCACAAGACTGCTGCAGATTTAGGATGACATTAATGCACCAGTTTGGAATATACTCCAACTGTACTAGGATTTTTTTTTCTGATGGAATAAAATTAATGGACCTTTTAATCTTATTACAAAGTAATTATTTCAGTTTCATTAAGTGAATTTCTTTTTTGAATAGCATTACTTTTATTTGCTATGACAAAACCTACTGCAAAGGTACTGTATGATTATTTGAAGCTTTCAGGTGTGCTGCATAAAGTGTTACTAGGGGTGTACCAATATATCAGTTGGCTATCAGATCAGCACTGATAAAAGGAGAAATGACGTTATTGGTTATCGGCTTTTTTTGGTTGTTGTAATTGATAATTATGGCCGTGTACCTGGAGCACCCTGGCAAGCATGGTCTGGTCCCCATGCCCTGCCACCAGCTTGAGCCTGCGGCAGAATACAGGTCCTGGCAAGCAGTGGCAGAGGGAGGAGGCCAGGGAGTGCTGCACTCAGGTACAAAAGGACCATTACCGGCTTCTGTTGGCATGGCAATGCTGTGCATGCAGCAGGAGCCTGAGTGCCAGGGCTGCTGTGGAGATGTTGAGCTTTGCATGGGTGGGATAAGGTGCTGTGCATGGGACATTCTGCTCTGCTGGGCACTGGGTGCCTTGGCAAAAGCAACTTCTCCCTGATAGTGGTGGGAGCTCGGCTGTGTGGGACCTGCTGACGCTGAGGCAGCGGTGTGCTCTGGGGTTCCAAACACACCTGGTGCCACTGTCCATGCAAGGGTCCAACCTGCCTACCCAGGATGGCAGCATAGGCTGTGCAGGGAGCAGGGCTGCGGGTAGGAGCCGCGGGTGAGGGGGCGACGTGCATGGGAATAACTCAGTCACTGCCTTCCTTATTAAGGACGGGAGCAGGCAGGAGGCATGTGTGTGTGTGTTATAAATGAAAAACAAACAAAAAAGGTTTATTTATGTCAGTAGTTTGAAATGCCTTGCACTATTACTAAATATCGGTTATTGAATCAGGCTCGGATGATATAATTAGTTAATTATTGGCTATTGGCATTGGCCATGAAAATCTTTATCAGTGCACCCTAAGTTTTACGTTTACATACCTGGAGTTGCAGGAATTCCTAAAATCTCCACGCAATACTTGGCATACTCATCTGCTGGGTCAAGGGAAGGCTTTGTGTGAAGAGACTGGTCGACTTTGCTCAAGACAATCTGACGAAGGGTTAAAAGACCTAATGGTATAAGAACATTTATGATTCAATTATGAGTTTTTATGCCATCTTCCATCCAAGAATCTTAACATGCATAAAAAATATTTGTGAGTTAAGCCACTGAGGTGAGAAACCATTGTTTTCATTTTAACCG
>NW_005842765.1:7899-27938 GCF_000455745.1 Alligator sinensis
CTTTTACTCAACTGAAACAAGTAGTTAAAAAATTGAGAGGCTTATTATTATTAAAGGATTTGCTGTTACAATCTCCATCTTCTTAAATTGTGTTCTTGAAAGCAGTTAAGACATCAGCCATTTTTAGTTTCAGTTTCAGCATTTAAACATAGTTTTTGTAATCATTCCAAAAGTATAAACTTTCTTTTCTATATGTTTACCTATCAGTTGTAATTACAGAAGCAGTATATACACATTTAAGGACGAACAAAAAAATACAAGGGGACTGTGTTCATTCTGTTTTACACAGAATATTGGCTTTATTCTTTCCATCCACCATTCTGGATGTTGGAATCCTCTGGACAAAGGTCCAAGGAGATATGAGCAGGAGTGATGTCTCAGTGGGCGTCTGCTACAAGCCACCAGACCTAGAGGAAGAGGCGAACAAGATCTTCCTTAAACCACTAGCATAAGTTTCCAAATCATAGGACTTTGTTCTCACAGGGACTTGAATTACCAAGACACCTGCTAGAAGGGAAACACAGCAGTGCACAGGCAGTCCAACAAGTTCTTGGTGTGTTTTGGGGATAACTTTGGGTACAGGTGGTACAGTGGCCAACTAGGGACAAAGCTCTTTTTGACTTGCTGCTCACAAGCTGGGAGGAACTGGTTGAAAATGTGAATGTGGAAGGTAACTTGGGTGATGGTAACCATGAAATGATAGAGTTCAAGATTCTAAGAGGAAAGACTCAGAATAAAGACACTAGATTTCAGAAAAGTAGACATTAACAAACTCAGTAAACTCATAAGTAAGATCCCTTGGGAGGCAAGTGGGAGGGGGAAAGTTGTCTAGGAGAGCTGGCTATACTTTAAGGAGGTTATACTAAGGGTGCAGGAACAAGATATCCAGAAGTGACAGAAGAATGGGAAGTGCAACAGAAGACTGACCTGGTTAAAACACTGTCTCTTCAGTGTGTTGAAACTCTAAAAGACATCCTACAAAAACAGAAACTTAGTCATATATAAGAGTATTTCATGGACATATAGGGAGAAAAATCAGGAAGCCCAAAGCATAATTTGAGGTGCAACTGGCAAGGATGTAAAAGGCACTAAAAAGATTTTACAAGTATGTCAGAAGTAATGTATGCCCCTTACTGAATGCAGAAGGCAGACTACTTGGAGATAATGCAGAGAAAACTGAAGTATTGAATGTTCATTTGAATTTTACATGATTAAAATCAGCCACAAGATGAGGAGGACAATTGGCAGCAAAGATAGGGAGGACAGGTAAACAGCCTAGAGCAGTGGTAAAACAGGTTATGGATCAGAATGTAAGTAGACCATATTGGGTCAGACCAATGGTTCACCTACCCTGGTATCCTATCTCCGACAGTGGCAGGGGGGGGCATTATACATCAAGAGCATCAAACTGGATCTCACTAAAGTGATCTATCCCCTATTCAATACCCTCTCTGGCATCCACCGTTTATTGGATTAGCGAGGCCAGAGGAAATTTCTCCATTTTGTTCAGTAGTCATCAGATAGATCTATCATCCATGCATTTATCTCGTTCCTTTCGAAACCTGACTATGCTATTTGCCTCCACCACCTCCTGTGACAATAAATTCTGCTAGTGTTCTGGGACTTGGTGAACAACAGTTCCCTGCTCATTTTGCCCACACATTTCATGATTTTCTAGACCTCTGCTCTGTCATATCCCCCCTCAGCCTTCTTCTTTCCAAACTGAAGAGTGTTGGCCTTTTTAGTCTTTCCTAGTATAGCAATTGCTCTAGGCCCCTGATCATTTTAGCTGCCCTTCCCTGTGCCTTTTCTAATTCTACTAGATTCTTTTTGAGAAGAGAAGCTTAAGAGAAGCATGCTTAAGAGAAGCATACTTAAGAGAAGCTTGATGCTTTTAAGTTGTTAGGTCTGGACAGCAAACATCCTAGAGAATTGAAAGAAGTGACTGACACTATTTCAAAGCTATTGGCTACCATCTTTGAGAATTTGTGGATGTTCAGTGAGATCCCAGATGACTCCAAAAGGGCAAATATAGTGCCCAATTTTAAGAAAGGAAAGAAGGGGGATCTGGGGAATTATTGGCTAGTTAATCTGACCTCAAAACCTGGAAAAATTATGTTAATTCATGAATCTCTTTTAAAGCACCTGGAGAACAAGGTGATCAGGAATAGCCACAAAGATATACAAGAGCAAGTCAAGCCTGACCAACCTGATTTCCTTCTATAAGGTGACAGGTTCTGTGGATGGGGGGAGAGATATGGATGTGATATGCTTTGATTTTAGCAAGCCTCTTGACACAGTCTCCCATGACATTCTCATTAATAAACTAAAGAAATATAGATGAGTCTCATAAGCTCGATACATAACTGGCTGGATCAATGAGTAGTCATCAATGGCTCAATGCCTGTTTGGGAGGCAGTATTAAGTTAGGTTCCCCAAGAGTCTGTCCTGGGCCTTGATGGATAGAAAATGGTATTTAGAGGTTTGCTTTTGGGAACTGGCTTGTAAGTAAAGTAGATATGCATTAGAATAATGGTCCAGGGCAACGGCAAAGGGTAAATGATTTCCAACAGCCTGTTTGTGACAAAGTTTCCTTCAAGGCCGACTATGTCTAAAACGGGCAGACACGCAGGCTGGGAAATTGAAGACATGTACCACACTGTTCCACAACACGAGATAAGGTGACATTAGGTCACAGCATCCAACTGCACAGCCCTTGTGATTTCCGGCTTTGGGGAACAGACCAAATTAGGAAAAAATGGTAAATAGTCCAAATTAGGATGTGTGCATGTGATGGGTTTGTGAAACAAAGAAATATACTGAGTGGACAGAGTGTGGACAGTATGATGACCACAGGGAGCCCAATCAAAGATGCCTGGAGATGAAGAGTCATCAGAGGGGGAGAAAAGGAGGGATTTCAGAGCAGCAACGGGTCCCTGGGAAGGGAACTCGAGGCCACCACAGATAGAGGGCACACCATCAGCCTGTCTCACCCACCCCACTGTGGGGGTGGGGGAGGAGGGAGAAGGGGGCTTGGCCTTTGACCTCCAGGCTGCTGACATCTAATATTCAAGACAGAACCTCAGAGTGAAGTTTGCATACTGTCCAGACGTACCTTCCCTATGTGACAGCTCTAGGACTGGTAGCTATAGAATTGTTTGCATTATTCTCATCTGGTATCAGTGTGTATCAATAAAATTTGACTATTATCAAATAGAGAGGTCATGGTCGGTCTGAGGGTTTGGGTCCTCCTGGAACAAGGTATCTGCGTCATAAATCCAGTGCCAACAAGCCTGATATTGTTTAATATCTTCATTAATGATTTGGAGGATAGGACTGAGTATACATTTAGCAAATTTGTGGATAACACCAGGTTTAATGGAGTTAAACACACATTATAGCGTAGGGCTATAATTCAAAATGACCTGGAGAAACTGGAGGGAAAAAAATCAACTTGATGAAATTCACTAAGGGTAAGTGCAAAGTCCTGTACTTAGAATGGAATAGCTGGTGCATGTACAAATGCAGGCTGGGCAATGAATGGTAGTACTGCAGAAAAGGACCTGTGGGGTTAGTGGACCAGAAGGTGAGTATGAGCCAACAGTGTGCTCTTGTTTAAAAAACAACACACTGGATTGTATTAACAATTTGCAAAAGAAGGGAAGTGATCTTTCTGTTCTTTGGCACGCATAAGGCCTCACCTGGAGTACCAGGTAGGTCCATTTTAGAGCCCCAAACTTCAAAAAGGATATGGACAAATTAGAAAAATCCTAGCAGAGAGCAACAAAAATAATTAGAAAAACTCTGTGGCCACAGATGACAACACTAGGAATAATGGCCCAAGGAGCAGAGGAAATTTAAGCTGGAAGAAATTTAAGAAGGACTTTCTCACCATGAGGGAGTTAAAGCACTGGAAGAGGCCACTTCGAGACATTTTAAAAAGTAGATTAGAAAGATGCTTGACTAGGATGGTATAGTCAGGGATGATCCTGTCTTGAGCATGGGGCTGGACTAGATTACCACCAAAGGTCCCTTCCAGACCTACTTTTCTATGATATGATTTTATGAAAGCAGTGCTTAAAAATTACCTGTATTAGCCAGTCTAGAGGCAGCAAGTTTTTCAAGGAGGGCGTCTGAAACATGGCTCCCATCTTTATAATGTTTAGACATTTGTTGTAATGGTTCTTTTTCCCACACCCAGTTCTCAAACATCTGTGAAGGAACCTCTACAAAGTCTGTTTCCACATTAGTTCCACTAAATCTTGCAAAGTCAGTCTAAAAAAAAAAAAAAAAAAAAAAAACAAGAAAGCCATTCTATTAAATATAAAAACAAAAAAGGATTTATAGTAAAATTTCAACTTTTGAATGTGTTGAAATGAATGTAAAAGGAGGAAAGAATAATTTTAGCCAACTATATTTAAAAAAGCTCAATATTACAGTATACTCAGAATTTAAAAGTGATGGAACAATTCAGATATTTGGGCAATAAACAATGGGAAAATTAACCAAAATATATGCAGTGATGGTTAGTCATAGGATCTCAGAAAACACAAGTCTTTTCCATTTTCTGAGATGAATACATTTTAGCTTTGTCCTATAACAATATAATTACTTTGTAGCCTGCTATAAAACATTGAAAAAAACAGTTTGTAACTTGTAGAATTGCTGTATAATGTTGCAACTTTCAACATTTAGACCTTCACGCATTTAGACTCTACTGAAGGATTTTCCTTGATTTGCCCACCCTATCAAGTACTATCCTTCTAATTTTGCTTATTTGGTAGGAGCATGCTGCCCTGGGCATATTATACAATATCTGAATTAAAGGTGCATAGCCTGAAATAAATGAATGATGTTGGTCTCATGAATGAAATGTCCCATATTCTAGTATTCTGAATCACTGGTAGAAGGACTCTATCTACATCAGGGGTGGGCAAAATACAGCCCACAAGCTGGATCAGGCCCACAGCTGTCCGGGCGGTGCAGTGCAGGTGTAATTGCATCCTCCCTATCCCCCCCTGCCCCTCCTTTCCCCTCCTACCTCTCCCTTTCCCCCCCTGACCCTATCTCACCCATAGCTGCCCCTGCGGCACTCCACATGGGGACAAGCCCAGGGCAGTCCGTGCCACGCTCCTGCCCACACCCACTGATGGTTCTGGTCAGTGTGCACACCTTCCCGGCAGGGCTGCTCCTGCAGCCACCCAGGTACTGCTCAGCTCCCCCTGCCTCCAAAGGCTCCTTCTTCTCCTTCCTGCCCCTGCTGTGCCAGTCTTGACACAGGCAGAGTGGGGAAGCAACGGCAGTTGTGGGGATGCATGTCAGGCACCACACACCCAGCCAGGTTGGGGGAAGCTGCAGCCAGGTGGCTTATGCCCCAGCACGTGGGGCTCCAGTGCCAACTACTGGCTACCTTACAAATACTCCTCCCACACAGCGTGATGAACGGTCACCTGAGGGTGGCCGACTGGGTAGAAGGTCACCGGGAGCTGGAGCTAGAGCCCTGTGTGCTGGGGAGGAGCTGCCCGGCTGCAGCTTCCCCATCTGGCTGGGCATGTGGTACCTGGCACATATCTCCATGGCTGTTGCCCTTCCCCACACTACCTGATTCCTGGAGTGGCACAGCAGGGGCAGGAAGAGGAGGAGCCACTGGAGGCAGAGGGAGTCAAGCAGTGCCCAGGCAGCTGCAGCCACACTGGGAGCAGCCCTGCCAGGAAGCTGTGTGCTGGCTGGGGCTGTCGGCAGGCATGGACAGGAGTGCAGACTGCCCCAGGCTGGACTGGAGGAAGAGAGGGAAACCACACCTGCACTGCACCACACAGGCGAGCTCTACTGCATGTGTCCCGTTTCCCCCATCCTCCTCCAGTCAGCTCCTGGAGCCTAGCATGTGGGCAGCCCCTCGAAACATGCACATGCCCTCCTCCCACTCCGTCTCCACAATATACAAGAGTAAGATTTTATTTTGAGCTATTATGTAATCGCCTCTATATACACTACTCAAAACTACGTAAGTCAGGACAAAAATTATTTTTTGAAATACAATTAAACTATATTATAGTAGATGTTTGATTTTTAGTATATGGTCTGTTTTTTATCTATAATTTGTTCAAATGATATCTTTTGAAAGATATTATGTGCGTGGCCCTCGAGAGCTCACCAAACTCATTAAGTGGCGTGCCGGCCGAAATAATTGCCCACCCCTTATCTAAATCAATCACAGCTTTGTGTTGCAGGTTAACTACTTCATTAAGTGTTATTAAGCTGTTCATGTTTAAAAAATCTGCCTCACCTCTATTAGTTCTGCAATACAGAATCCTTTTTTACACTTAGAAATACTTATATGTTCTGAAACGTGGATCTTTATCCTTCAAAGCCAAAATATTTTCAGAAAGATTTGGCATTGAAAGCAAGGATTTTACTACAACCTTCCATTTCCTTTCAAACCCTAAAATAGCTTTACACTCTCTCTCTCTCTCTCTCTCAACAGAAATTGTAATAAACAATTTTAGACACAAAAATGCCTATCCATGATGCCTGTCTGCATTGCTGTTCTTTTTTCACGCCCCAATTCCCCTGCCAGGTGCAGATGCCTAAAGGGAAGACATTTTCCAGCTTGTTCCAGAATGGTAATAGAATTATTTCATGTACGATTGCCAGGAGTTGCACAGCATGCGACTCCCACACAACTAACAGCTGTCTCACACGCTTCTTTTTGTGCAGTCAGCATAGGTGCAAATTCAGGAAAATGTTTGCTGCCTTCCTGCATCTTTTAGTCAATCAGGTCCTCTGTGGCACTCAGAGGGCATCTTGTATTGGATCCCTTGCTGAACTGCAGTCAGGGACCAACAACTGGCAGGACAACAACAGTGGCTGCAGAAGGCAAAAGCAGTAGAAGACAAGAGATCCTTTATTAGCCCCATGTATCCTCACCTACCCCTCTATGGTCATATTATGCAAATTAGCTCATTATACAATATACATAAATGGTCAGGTATGGAGCAACACAAAATTTGGCATGGTAGCTACTTCAGCAGTGAAATGGTAGTTGAAAGCAGGACTTTATGACTCTCTCATACTCCCACGGTGGGCTGAGGACTATTTCTATTTGGCTCCCCAAATTTTAGACTCACTTTTGCAGCACATCTACATGGACTTCTTTTATCAGGAACCCCTAAATAACTGTGGCAAAGGAGAAAAGTTTCCTCCTTAAGTTGTGAGATCTGAAACTGTGTTCCTGAAATATCTTGGGGTGAATCAAACGTATTTAATCTCAGGTTTAATCTGCAGGTTTATACATGTCCTTATTCTATCAGCCTTGGATTTGTGAGTTGATGGTGTAACATTTACAAACTTGGAATGGGAAACATCGAAGATTATATCTTTTGAACAGAAAGGAACTCATCTAATAATAAATAAGTCTTTCATAAATATGGGTCAAATGAAAATTAAACCAGAAGTTTATTTAGGTCTTTATCAGTCCCTTCCATTGAGATGCAGAAGTCTGATGGCGGCACTGAAGAAGGAAGTAGAAGGCAGCATTCAGACTGCCTGGGCTGGGGTGTGTTTACCTTCTGTATCAAGCACAAGGAAGGACAGGGTAGCACCTTACGGCACCTATACCTGTGCTCCGGGATCTACTCCGATCAAAATGCCTGCAGCATCTCTTCTTTTTAGCATCCTGCATTTCAAAATGGTGGTAAGGATGCTTTAACCAAAGCTTGTTCAACGAGCTTTAGTTAAAGTGTTCCCGCTGCCATTTTGAAATGTGGGGACACTGAACACATGAGACGCCGTAGCATGCTGGAGCATTCTGATTGGAACTTTCCAGCAGATTTAATTAATCAGAACGTGTCGAAGCAAATATAAAGGTGCCCTTAGAGACTAACTCATTCAAAAAGGCATATACTTGTGGAGCCAAGTCATCTTCATCAGATGTTATTAATAGATTACTAGAAAGCAGAGGTACTAAATAGAAAAGAATAAAGTAATTTAAATAAAAAGGACAGGGAAAGGGGGAGGAAAGGATAGGAGCAGGGGGAACTGCTGAGGTAGATAAAGGTGGGTTAAAGAGCTCAAAAGGGATAAACAAAGTGGTGGACACAAGGGACACCACTGATCTCCAAACACTCCTGGCAAATGGCAGCCACCTCGGGGCAGTCAGTGGGGACAAGCCTATCCAGGCTTACAGATAGCCTCCCACCTCAAACAGTTCCTCTTCAGCAACAGATTACTCTCAGCAAGGCACCAGGCCTTGCTATACCCCCTCACTAGCACAGACCACATCATTGCTGGACCAAACGCAGATTATAACATCCAGCGTGCATTCGCCCGCTCCTCTACAGGTGTCATACATGTTATCACCTGCTTTCAGTGCCTCTCTTCTATCTATATTGGACATACACGGTGATCCATACATTAAAGAATGAATGAACACTAATTTGATATCAATTCCAGAAAGACACGAAAGCCAGTGACAGAACACTTTTAACCTCCATGGACGTTCCATTGCTTATCTCAGAGCTGTTCTTAAACAATCTAACTTGAAAAATTAATTGGAACACAACATTGCAGAACAAAAAAAGAATCCACAGACTGGATTACATTAAGTATAATCTCAGCAGAGACTCTGGATTCTTCTTCCATTACTTGGTTTAGCTTTTATAACCCTTATGTCCCTCAGTGGGTTAACTGCTTTGTTTATTCTTTCAGTCTCTTCAATCTACCTTTGCCTCTCACAGCTGTGCCTCTCCTTACCTCCCTCTTTCACTATCCTTTGTATTTACCTGATCTTATTCCTTTCTATTTAGTATCCCTGTTCTCTGCAAGTCCATTTATAACATGTGATGAAGTAGTCTGGTGCCTCCAAAAGCTTATGCCTTTCATATCCTGCCTTCAGTTTAACACAACCACAGCCTTCTATAACAAGGAACACAGCTCTATGAATAAGTATCGATTCACAGGACATTTTAACTCTTTGCGACAGGAACTGGGCCTTTTTTATGTTTCTGGAGGACTTAATACATTTGGGTACTAAGAAAAACAAGCAATAGCTGTAGCAACCATCTCATTTAGTGCTATCTGTTGGAAATATTCCTTACTCCTGGAGTGATTTACTGATCAGCCAGTTACTCAGCCTGTTCAGAGGGGAAAGGATACATTACTGTTTGGACATTTCCCCAAAACTGTATTCATTCCTGTATTTATATATCAAAAACGCAAAAGAACTGTGAAAAAAGATTCTTCAAGACCTATTGTAAGGAAACAATAAGTCTCATCAAATACAGACACCACATTATATACCCCACCATATTTAGAGACCATGAAAATAGAAACAGACCTTTTAATGGAAACATTACTAACCTGTGCACATATCTGATGCATTACATGGCCAAATTCATGGAAGTAAGTTTTCACCTCATCGTGTCTCAGCAATGATGGGCGATCTGAAGTTGGTTCTGAAAAGTTTGTCACCAGAGCAGCTACAGACATCATTCTGCTGCCATCAGAGAGAAGGCAGCCAGGCTGGAGACCAAAGCATGCTGCATGACCATACTTCCCCTCTCTGAGCAAGAAAATATACCAAAAACCATCCTTACATCACAAGCCTATTTTCCAGAAGTAATATGGAGAATGGGGCTGTGTTCCTCTTATAGCTTTATATGAGACAGAGGTACATCTCTTATTAAAATTACCTTTTAATAATAATGATAGGGGTCCTTTCTCTTTCAATAAAATCTCTTTTATTAAATTTAAATTCACATCCAATATTTTTTGTAAAAGTCACCACGCCTAAGATTCTGCTAAGAACACAATGAAAAACTGTCTAAATCCTGTCAGTGTAACACTAAAGGGAGCAATGCAAACCTTTGAATCCCTTATTACTTAGGTCATTGCCATATGTTACACTTACAAGGTTATTAAACAGTTAATTGTCTTGAATTGTGACCTGGCCATACATTCAATCAATTCATGGGGTGATAAAACCAGGAACAAGCTACAAAGTTATTCCACAAAAAATATATAACAATGTGGTTGGTTCCTATCCTATCCAGGTGTGCCCAGCCACAGGAGTGCATGGTGCATCCCTGTGGCTGGGAGCCCAGCCAGCTGAGGGGGCACCCAGCTGCAGGAGCCTGCTACTTGCCAGTGCAGGGGGAGCCTGGGATCATGATCCCACAATCATATCTCCTGCCATGCATTGTGTAGCATGGCAGGAGGTACAATTGTGTGGGTTGTGCATCAAGTCCTATTGTGCCTGTCCCTGCGTACCTGGGGGAGCCCTTAGATATAAAAAAGTCAACTCTGCTCCTTCTAAAAGTAATTTTTACTTTACATAAAGGATATGGTGACAATGCAGAGTGCAGTGCTTATTAGCACAGAACTAGCTGTAAACAAGCTTAGCTTCTCAGCAGGGTAAGTCAGCCTGCATTGAATTATGGGCTGCTGAGGCTAAATTGCTTCTGGTATAACTGATGTTCAGAAAGTATCTTGCCTGACCCATTTCATCTGACAGATTTAGCAGATCAAAGTAGTAGTGTTTTGGTGTGTTTGCTTGCTGGCAGTAATTTATTTTATGTACAGAGACCTTGTTTGAGGACCTGTAGAAATAAATAAGTTACAAAAAAAAAGAAAGAAAAAAAAGAAGTACCCAAATAAGAAAGGCTTGACTGTAAAGGACCTCATGAGAAGGTGAGGGATAATATCTCTTCATATGTCCCAGTAAAATAAAAATGTTGACAGTTGAATTTATGTGAGGAAGACTTAGCCTTGAGAGTGAGTTAAAGTCAGGCTATCCCTGGAAAGCTACCATAACAGAACATGTTGCTACAGTCCACAAGGCAGTGATGAAAAACAATAGATTAATAATCAGGCACACAGCTGAGACAGTAGGCAACAGCACTGGGCCTGCGCATTCCATCTTCAGGGAAGAACTGGGTATGAGGAAGATGTTAGCGAGATCAGTGCCAAGAATGTTGAGTACTGGCCAAAAACAATTCAACTTGACATTACAAAGAAACTTTAAGGGCAGTTTCAAGCAAACCCAGAAAAAAAACATGCACAGGATTGTGATTCAGGACAAGCCATAGGATAACCAATTTGATCTTGAGACTGAACAGCACAGGATGCAGCGAAAGCACTCATACCCTTCATTTCCCGCAAATTCAAGAAGTTGGCATCAGTCACAGTAAGGCCATCAGGAACAAGTGTCATGGGAAGCTAAATCGAGGAGTACTGACTAAGACAGCGTACTATGAATTTTCGCATATTAGTTATTATGTTTAAATGATAATAGTATTGAATTGATCAACCTCTATGACTGTATAAACAACTAAAACTCCATTTTGTGCTTGTTCCCTGCTTGACATAAGTAGATGAACTTCGTATGTCCTGTGTAGGTGAGTGTCTGTGTGAGATGGTGAATGTTGAAAGAATGGTAACTATTTGCATGAAAACAGAAGAAAATTGAATTGATTGTGTAAGCAACAAGGTGCCAATATACAAGTTACCAGACAGTAAACTAATTAAGCTAATTAATGGATGGCTGAAGAACTAGTCTGTGATCAGGTGCAAAGAAGACAGGAAGAAGAAAGAACTTTTCATATCCTTCCACTTGAACTACACGGTGTTTCAAGGCAGAGATAACCAACTTCACTGGAATGACCTGAAGTTGAGATACCCAGAAGAAACAACCTCTAATTAAACACTGGGCATGGAAAACCCCCAATGCTGAACAAAGACTTGAAATCCCTATAAAAGTGAGATGCAGACAAGGCAAGATGAGAAATCCATTCTCTCCAACCTCATGGAGCACAGGAATGCATGCTTGTATACCCCTGCTCATAAGCTTCAATAAGCCTGGACCCGGCCATCCAGTGCTAATATTGAGTAACATCTGCTGGTAACTATAACATCTTACTAGAGTGGTTTTGTCTGTATGTCTATGTCTGTTTGTATGTATGCTTATGTTTGTCTGTTTGTATGACTGATGTGTCCAAGCTTATGTATCTGCTTCATGTGATCAATGGCATCAAACATGGCATTTTGCCTTATCCCCCTTTTTAAGGTCTCACTCTTAATTTGAGCTATTGGCAATTTTAAGTAACAACAGTATGTTATCCCATGTACACTGATGTCTAGGAGATTATTCTAAAAATAAATCATCAGTTGAATGAAATCAGTGTTTGTTTCTTTGTCAGGTTAGAAACTTTCTGAATGCCCTCTTCAACCTGAGCTCTGTCATTTACAACTAGCTCTTCATTATTTGGCAGTCTGTAGTGTAGATGTATCCCTGGTTTTGATAATTATAAGATGAAATACAATATCTCATTTTCTGAAGTATTAATGTTTGTACCAACTTGAAACATATTTAAAGAATAAAGATTAGGGTGTACTGGTATTGTAAAGCACTTTTCTTTTTAAAAATCAAATATGATACCCCCTCCATAAAATTGTTATAAAAATCTCCCTTAGCGATTATCTTTAAGAACTAATAGACGATGGCTGAGGGGAAAATATGGTACGTAGCTTGAAAAGGGAAACAGGAAGACCTGGAGAAGCTTTACTTTGATATTCAAACATGTTAGAAAAAAATACTAAAAACAGGTGGATAAGAAACAGCCAACATGGATTTGTCAAGGACAAATCACATACACACAAATTTACTTCCTTTTCTGACAGTTAGCTGGCTTTATGGAAAAAGAGGTTGTAGTAGATACATTTTGACATTCATAAATACTTTTGGACACTGTTCTATATGACATTATTATAAACAAACTGGGAAAGTTTGTGGCCTAGATTAAATCATCATAAAGCAAGTACAAAAGTGATTGAAACACTACACTCAGTGAGTTCTGGATTTACTTGAGTCCAAGACAAGATATTTTTCACCATTTAACATGGGGGGATGGGGGGAAGCCCCTTGTCTTGGATTTAAGTATAATCGGGGAGGGTCAGGCAGCTGCTGCAGCTCTAACTCTAGGCTCAACCCAGGGGGTACAGGGGTCTGCCCCTGCCCCCCCACACTGATTGCCCCACAGTAGCAGTGGGAGCGAGGGAATGAATTTAAGACAACCCATCAACAACTTTATAAATTTGCCATGTCTAGAATCTAAATTAGAGGTGCACTGATACATTGGCCTGATATCGGATCAGCACCAATATAAAGAAAATGTACTATATTGGAAATTGGCCATATCAGGCTGATAATTTAGCTGATAAACGCATGCAGCTGCAGTGAAGCACAGGGAGCAAAGAGCACAGCCCGGCAGCGTGGAGAGCTGCCTCCAGCTGGTAAGTCTGGTGTGGTGGAAGGGGCTGGGGGGCAGATCAAGGTCCCCGTGATGAGGGAGGGTGTGGGGCAGGGAAAGGGCAAGAGCTGCCCAGCTGAGGTAGGCAGGCGCAGCTCATCTGGGGGACGGGGGGGGCTACCACCACTGTGTGCTGCTCATCCAGGAGGGCAGCGGTGGGTGTGTGCTTCTGGATCTGTCTGGGGCAGACTGGGGCTGCACCAATCTCTTCCTGGCGGGGCAGGGCTGCACTTGGAAGGGGCCACAGCAAATTTGTGGCTGCAGCCCCCCCCGCTATCCCTTTTCCAGTGCAGCCCTGCTGGGAAGAGCTTGGCGCAGCCCTGGCCCCAGCCTGCCCTGCACAGATCTGGGGGCACATGACACCCCCAGATGAGTAGCGGGAGCCGCTGGATTAACAGGTGAGTACCGGATGAGCTGCTAGACCAGCAGCTCCCAAACAAGTAGTACACAGTGATGAGCTGCACCCCCCTGCCCCCCAAGACAAGCCATGGCCCCGTGCCGTGCCTGCCTTGCCCTAGCTGGGCAGCACTTGCCCCAGCCCCTGCCCCACATCCTCCCTCACCATGGGGGCCTTGATCTGTCCCCGCAGCCCCTTCTGTCTCCCTTTGCCTTCCACCACACCAGACTTACCAGCTGGAGGCAGCTCTCCATGCTGCTGAGATGGGTATTGGAAATTGGATCAGTATCAGCTGATATGCCTCCTTAAAAATTGGCTATTGGTATCAGCTGCAAATATCTATCAGTGCACACTTAATCTAATTATGGGGGGGGATCATCTTAAATAAATATAGATTTGTTTTGGATTTGGGTAAACAAGGCATTTACCAATAGTTTGCTGTCGGAGCAGGAGGAAATTTCAAGTTTCTAGTAGGTTTCTCTCATAGGTCCAGTTCTATTTTATATTTAAAATTAATGACTTTGACAGTGGAATGGAGAGAATACAATTTGTAATGACATCAAACTGAATGTGGTTGCAAATCCTTCCAGGACAAAATTACAATTCAAGAGTGTTCGTTACAAATTAGAGAACCAGACTATAATTAGACAAGATGAAGTTCACTGAAGACAAGTGTAAAATACTACACTTAGGAAAGAGACATCAAGGGCAGAAATACAAAATGTGGAATATCTAACTAGGCAGCAGTATTCCAGAACAGGACCTGGGAGTTACTATTGATCAGGAACTCAGTAAAAGAAAAATGTGATATTGTTGCAGAAAAGGCAAGTATCATCCCAGGATGATACAGAAAGGGGAGTTGTATGTAAGATACAGGAATTAATTCTCTTGTTTGACTTGGCACTGATGAGGAGGCCTCATCAACTGAAGCACTGTGCTCAACACTGGGTTGCACATTTAACAAAAATTGGAAAAAAGGAAGAGAATCCAGGAGTCATAAAAGATTTGAAAAACATGACCAGTGAGGAAAGTTTGAAAGAATGGCTTTGTTTTCTTTAGACCAGAGGAGGGACTAAGACTAAAGGAGTCTTCTAAGATATAAAAGGTTGCTATGAAAAGGACAGAAATCAATTAGGCCACTGACAGACATGAAAAAACAAAATAAAACAGCACTTTACCAGAAGAGGAAGCACGTCAGTTTGACCTGTATCCCCAGCATCTGTAAAAATAGGCATAATCTGATCTATTATAGAGCAGGCAAAAAGCCCCACTAATAATGCAAAACTCTGGACTAATCTGATCTGTAATAATCAGGCATTATTTCAGCAGGGTTTTTTGTCACTTTTTTCTAATAGCTGATTCAATCAGCTATTAGATAAAATCTCTAAGAAACTCTGCTGAAGCACACAATCTATACAGACAATGGGGGAGATGGGTCCAACTAATGTGATACCTCTTCTGGGCGTGCGCTGTGTTCAGTGTGGGGGTCACCGAGCTGAATGTAAAATGGTGGGGGGTTTTTCACGTCTGTAAGCAGCCTATTATGTTAATACAGATAAAGGATGAGAGAACACATTCTTATTTCCAATCTGTTTTCCCTCACAAACTGTTGCATTGTAACATGTGCTTAAATATGGAAAGCACATCAGCCCCATTAATTCTCTTTGTTCACTAGAGAGGAACAAGAAATAAAACTTAATTTTTAGCAAGGGAGATTCAGGTTAAGATTTTGGATAAAAAGCCTCCTAATAATAAAGATAGTAAAGCATTAGAACAGGATTGCAGTGGAGGTTGTAGAATCCTCTTCCTTGAAGGCTGTTAATAGGCATGGTCTAGATATACTCAACCCTGTACAGAGCATGAGGACAGACCAGCGATCGTCTTGAGGTCCCTCCCAGCCATACAGTCTTGTGATAATTAAAAATGAGCCAGTAAAAAAAGTAAAAAAATGTGCACCTACCCCTTATTTGCTGTCATTATATGCATAAAATCTGCTTTTCAGTTTAATGGGGGTCACAGTGGCAAGGCAGCTGAATCATCCTGCTACATATTCAGAAGCACAAGTTTGAGCCCTGCTCCAGCCCTAGCTGAAGTCGAGCCCATTGTAAATGGATGCCTGGTCATCCGGGATGGATACTCAAAGGCAACTGGATGTGCTCCCAGCCATGTTCCTTGTGAGTCACTGACTACAGAAACTCTGGTGTTTTACCTATGCTAACCTCATGGCTCATCTGAGCTTGAGTGGGCCTTTTACCTTTTGAGCTCTTTGATATTAATACTAGGTGCTCACTACTACTTGGCTTTTTTTTAAATTGATGGGCCTTGTCTAAAACACCTGAATAATGATGTTGAACAAGGCTGTAACCTGCCCTGCCAAAACCAATTTTCCATGAGATGAAGAAGCAGCAATCAAAGGTTCAAAGGGCCTTAAATTAGAAAAAGTCCCCATAAAAATAATTAAGACTTAATTGCAGGCCTAAGGGTAGAGAAGGAAAACGATTAACTGAAGATGCCTCACTTCTCAAACACTGCCTGAAGGAAGCCCAGCACAGGAGGAAGAAAGGTTTTCAGGATTAAGGTTATATGATTTGCATTGATGGAGAGGGCTACCTAAATCTAGTAGTAGGCAACGGAAACCATTTTTTTCCATAAATTCAAGAAAATGATCAAAAGCTTCCCATAAATGCTTGGCTTCAAAGCACCTGTCTCTTAGACTTGAGGTTGTAGGGTTGGGATATCAAATGGGATCCTGCTGAAGCAGTTCTTAGTAAGAGAGTGATACATTTCCCAATACTGGACAAAAATCTCTTGAGTTTTCTTCTGTAACTTGAGAGGGCTCTTAGCAGGAAGAGCTGAAGGCCTGGGAATAAAACTGTCAACAAGATCAAGTCCCAATACAACATTAATGTTCTTTTCAGTGATGCCAGATGGAATGGGTCTAGCTCTCCGACAGACCTGAGTTCTGAGATTCTTTCCAAAAAGAGAAAGTCCTTTATTGTAGGACATGATCCTGATGGCTGCCCTAAGGATTGATCAATCTTTGTGAAAGGATCTAGGAAATTTTGTCTTTGTTCAACACTGGGCCCCAAGTCTGAAGTCTTTTCAGACATCTCCTCAGGACAATATTAAAGTGAGATACATAGGGAATTCCTACTACCTAGAGTAGAGAAGAGGTCCCTGTATAATATGTTGGGAAGGGCACAAGGATAAGGAAACAGAAGCAAGGACACTTTCAGGAGTAGGATATGGAGGGGAGAAGGGAGACCAGGAAGGATAAGACATCTCTAATGGGAAAAGAGACATCACAGGTCAGATTCAAGCAAAGTTCTTGGGTTCAGTCACCTTTGGAGGGTTGCCCACTGACAAGGGTATGAGGAAGAGACTCTTATCTTTATGTGGTTTTCCTCCTCTTAGGCCTCATACAGACATTCCATTTCTTCTGGGAGAATCACCGTTCTCCTGGAAAAACTACAAGTGCAAAGATGTTCAGACTTTTTCTCCTTGAGTAAAGATGCTCCCTCTGGGAGAAAAATAACTTGGGAACAAACAAGGTTAAATCACTCCCAGAAAAGTTTCTCCTGAGAGAGTAAATGTCTGTAATGCTGTTAGTTAATTACTTTATTTCACCTCTTCAACTCTCCATTCTAGCAACCTCCTAAAGTTAGCCTCATCTCTAACACTTAATAAACAAAACAAAATTGAGTTACCTGGGATAGAGGTCCAAGTAGAACTGCCCTAAAACTTCTCCCGTTGATCTGTCCTTTACTGTGTAAAGAGTGACACTCTCATGCCAAACACAAGCATTGTCTACCTGCTCAAATTCAAGTCCCAGCAGCTCCTGGTATATATTCAATAGGCCATCTGTAACAGCCTCGATTGGAAAATATTCCTTCAATTTCTCCTGATCAATGGAGTACTTAAGCTCTTCTGTCTTGATCATATAATAATGTAGATCCCATGCATTGATTCTTCCATCATACTCAAAACCCATTTCTTTACACTCATTTTTCTTCACATCCAGAATAAACTCTCTTTCCTCCTCAGACAAAGGCTTTAGCTTTTTACTTAAATCATCTGAAAATGAGAATACGTGCATATGAGAATAAGATAATTGTTTCTGAATCAACCTACTACTACTACTAAATTCCCTCATTTAAAAGTATACATTTTTTAAAGTGTCTGTCCAACTGGGGACACTAAAGTTTTCTATTTGTTGGTCAAAGGCCATTGTATTGTTTGCCTTCCTGTTTTTAAAGTTTTAGTTTCAGGTGTGTTCTAGATGTGAGGACATGGACTTCTGCACCGTCAGCTCTGGAAGGGGTAAGCATCATGAGTTATATTAAAAATTTAATTCAGCAATACAAACCCATCAATTAATTTTCTAAATCACTATGTCAGCTACTATTGCTATTATTCAAGTGTTTCACACTACCTCCAGGCAAAAAAAAAATTGTGTTCTTCTGATGTGCACTTATAAAAACCAATTTAGAATAATATAGAAAATATACCAAATAGAAAAACGTATTCATACAGAGTTATAATTGAAATCTTAAATGCACATAAAAAGCAGGTAGTTACAAACTTTATTTCCTAGCAAAACCACAACTCATCTCTAAGAAATTGAATTCCTAGTCCAGAGCTTTCGATTATTAGTGCAATGTTGATGCTAAGTTCCTGATGATTAGACAACCTATAACTCAGGTCTCACTTGGCAGCATTCAAGCTGCTCGATGAAAGCTGTTTAGCTGTTGCCATCAGATCCACCTGCCCAAATGCAAAAACCTCGGAATGACTAAAAATTAGAAGTATTTTAAAAATAAAATAGAACCCATGACTACTATCAGCCATGTTGTGCCTCAATGTTATGAATGAATACACCATTGCCAGTTGCCCTATCAAAAGAAAAAAAAAATCAATCTTCCGAGGGCTAACATGGTCAAGCAAAATGTTACAGTCTGCAACAGTGGAAGAAAAATACACTGTGGGAGTTTTTCCTTCTTCCAAAGCATCCACTAGAGGCAGTGAATGGGGATAGGATACTGAGCTGGATTGATCACTGGCCTGTTTTGGGACAGCAGTTCCTAGGTATTGGCTTAATACAAGTTTCTTACTATAGTAATTGAAATAAGAATGCAATTGTAGGAGAAAGGTAAATTAATGGATTACTAAAAAAGGGCAGCCTCTGATGCATTAAATCAGTGGTTTTCAATCTATGGCCCACAGGCCCCAAGGAGTCTTCAGGCTATATCTAAGTGGTCTGCGAAAGATAACTATAATCAATAGAAGTATGTGAATACCCACACTTACAATTCAAAGGGGTCTGTACCTCCATTCAAAATTTCCAAAGAGGTCTACATCTCCATTTACAAATTTTTAGGAGCCCACAAATGAAAACAGGTTGAAAACCACTGCATTAAAGTTCTAAACTGTTCCTCTGGAGCCCCTTACAAGCGACAGATTTACTTATATTCTTCATGCACGCTTGCAACTTCCATTGTATTTAATGTACTTATATCAGGGTATGGAGAAACAACACTAAAAGTATTCGAGTGTGAGGCAGAGCTTCCTTTCCTGATGAATCTTGTGTGCTCTGTGACCCAGTTTCATATTAAAGACTACATTGGCTGAGGAGTCATATTGCAGATCCAGATATAAATATATACATTAAAACAAACCTAGAAAGGTTGTTACATTATCTGTGCTCTTTGCAGTGTTCATCTCCAGTACAAAGTTGGCATGTGTGTTGTAGCCAAGAAGCTCTGCTACTTTTGCCCTTAAGGGAAGCAACTGCTGAAGAATTTTAGTGTTTTCCTAGGAAAAAGAAAGCAAGGGTGTAACTAAACACAACTGAACCCAATTATTCAATATTTTGAATAAAATTTGAAGTCATAAGTCAGAGCAAACATTTTAAAGGAAATATCTGAGATTCTTACTCAAAAATATGTGAAGTATAAGCTTACTGTATTCCCTCAATGTTTAAGGAACAGTATCAGCAATGCAATTAACAGTGGCAGGAATCCTGACTTTCTAAGCTAATGCTTTCTTATGATTCTAGATCATTACAATCCTGTAATATCAAATTAAACCAAATAGGTACTACATCAATTTAAAGTTAAAAATCTCTGAACCTTAAAGAGGGTTTTGTTCTTTTTAATAAAAGAGGGAAATATTTTAAAATACCGTATTTACTGTAATCTAAGAAAACCCTGAATTTAAGATGACTCCCCAATAATTAGGTTCTGTACATGAAAAATTTACAAATTTGTTATAATTTTCCATGTATAGAATCTAATTATTGGGGGGTCACCTTTAATTCCTCCCCCCCACTGCTGTAGGGA
>NW_005842765.1:27999-28281 GCF_000455745.1 Alligator sinensis
CACCTCTGCCCGGACTGCTCCCCTGCAGCCTTGGACCACCCCCTCCCACCCCTCCCGCCCTCCACCTCAGTTCCCCTCTTTTCCCTCCCCCCTAGCCTCTGCTTCCCCTCTCCCCTCCCCCTCTCTTCTCCCCTCTAATCTTTAGGGTGACCACTGATGCAACCCCAGAGTACAGGGCATGTACTTGGTGAGGGGTGGGCCCCTGGACTGATCAGTGGTGAGCGGTGGGGCCACTGTGTCCTCAGGCAATGAGCAGCAAGGGGTGGGGCCACTGGGCCCCTT
>NW_005842765.1:28306-34644 GCF_000455745.1 Alligator sinensis
GCTACCTCCCTCTTTTCCTCCCTGGCTGGGAACCCTGCTCCTCCTGGCTTGTGCACTGCCTTAACTCTAGGCACAGCCAACAGAATTGTGAGGACAAGTGATGGACAGTTATTACTGAG
Organism: Alligator sinensis; assembly: GCF_000455745.1. NCBI lineage: Eukaryota > Metazoa > Chordata > Crocodylia > Alligatoridae > Alligator > Alligator sinensis. The sequence goes on from NW_005842765.1 coordinate 28,426, forward strand.
GAATGCATGGGGACAAAGGGTTTAAAAACAGCATGGTCCAATATAAACACAGGGTCAATGGTCACCCTACCTCTGCTCCTCCCCTCCAGTCTCTGCTCCTCCCTCCCACCTTCCCACCAGCCTTTTTCCCTCCCCACCCCTTCTTTACCACTGTGTTGTGCCAGCAGGCTCTGTCCCTGTTCTAGCCTGGGGCACAGAGCATGGCCCCAGCCCATCCTTTGTAGCAGCCTTGCAGGGTGCATACTGCTGCTACAGAGCCTGGGCTGGGGCTGTATTCAGTGGCCCAGGTTGCGGCATACATGCAGCCTGCCAGTGCGGAGCAAGGGTAGAGGGTGGAAGGGAGAGGGGCAGGCGGGGGAGCAGAGACTGCATGGTGTGGGGTGGGGGGAAGATAGCAGGGTATAGAGGTGGCAGGGGGTGGACTAGGAAGGAACTGTGGCTACAGCCTGACCTTGAGTAGGGCCTGGAGCCCAAGCCACAGCAGCTGCCTGCCCTGCCCCCACTGCCCTCATACTTAATTCTAAGATGAGGGGCTTCCCCCCATGTTAAATAGGGGGAAAAAAATCCTGTCTTAGAATTAAGTAAATATGGTAACCTAGTGGTGTAGTTCTTATGGGTGAAAGTAAGGCTCAGCTGGGTAAGATTGTGCCTGTGATAAAGATTGTGCCTGTATTTGCTGGGTAAGATTGTGCCTGTGTTTGCAAATTTTGGTATTCTGCCTGCTTGTAGAAAAAGAGACAGGCAAAAAGGAAGGGATACTATGCATCCCAAGTCAAACAAACCCAGGCCCATCACTTGTTAAACATGGGGGTGGATTACTAAGTAAAAAAACTAAGAATATAACTATGCTGCTGCCCCCACTTTTGGAAGAATATGTTTTGTCAGGCTATGAAGAAATTGTTTTTAAAACAGTATTTTTCAGCCTTGACAGTGTATTGTTTATTAAGTGCTAGATATATGCTTGGTGCTGTTTTATTTTATCCTGTACTTTTCACATGTGCCAACGTGAAGCACGATAGCTCAAAATGTCTATCATTCTCTAACAAACAGTTTGTACAGTTGACCAAATAACACTTCCTCTCTTTGCTTTCATTTTCTTCTTTTATCCAGATTTCAGTCCTCGCTATCAAAGATGTTAGTTGCTAAATGATTTTTATAGCATAATTTTACAGTTTTTTTAATAGAGAAGCCTTTTATACATACAGCTTATTTTAATTAATAGCCAATTAACATCATTTCCATTAATGTTTATTCCATATTTAGTTGCCTGAATTTAATAATAGAAACATATACTTATATAGCACCTTTCATTTTGAAACATCCCAAAGCACTTCAAACACACACAAAACATGTTTCTTTTGGGGGAAAGTGTCAGTATGCTGGTGCAGGGCACACTGCAGAAACGCAGTGAGGGAAAAATATGACTCAGGATACAAAGACAAAAATTTATTCCTATATAAAGATTATTGAGAGCATTCAGATTTGCATACAAAAAAAATCATACTGATGAAATTTGAATTGTTTGTGCCAGGGAGTCTAGATTGCACATCTAATGTTTGTGTCTCTAAGCTATTTAGCCACTCAATAATCTTAATTTTTTTCACTTCTTTCTGTACTACTTATTTGCAAATCCCTGCCCAAGCCATTTTATCTGTTAAAGAGCATTTTCAATTGGACTTACCTTAGAACACAATACTGCTGTCCATTAACTGGAAGACTGTTCACTACTTAGTACTACAAGGTGTTTCTCAGAACACCAACCTAACACTGGTCAGGAGAACAAGAGACTGAGGCCTAGAGATTCAAATCAAAGATTTGATTCTTATACTAAGTCTATGTTACAATCTTCTGCATAAAGGAGATTTAAGGTTGACATAAATAGAATTCATCTACACCTCAGTGCTTATTAACACTGTTAGAGCAATGTAAAGAACCTTAATAAACTAAAATGAGACACTAACACTTTTAATCAAACCTGGTTCTTTAGACCATCAGTATAAGGAGTCCTAGTGGTTAAGGCATTCATCTGGTAGAACACTGAGGGGCATCTTCTAATGTATATTTAATTAACTGTACAAAAAGTAGAAGTTTGTATGTGAGAAATTGGAAGAGACACCCCGAAGAATACCTTCACAGCCCAGGGGTTAGGACATTCTCCTGGAAAGCAGGGGACCTCAATTCAAATCCATGGTCTGAGTCTGGCAGCCCTGACCTCTGTTGTATACTGGACAATGTGGAGGGAACATTATCACCATCACCTCCTCCATCTTGTGAATGACACCTAAACTATCCTCTTTCGACCCTAACCCCCTCACCTCCAACTGAAACATTTTGATTTAGATGTGCTGAAATCAACACTTTGACATTCTTGAAATTTACAAAAAATAAAATAAAATATTTGGCCAAAAATATTCACAGTTCGGATTTAGTGACAAGCTTTGATTCTTCCCAAACTGCATTTTTGCTACAAATAAACTATGTAAAAAAGAATAAGTAAATGAATAAATTGTCCAGGATGTCTATTAACTTTTTGGAAAGGAAAAATAGCAATAAAAACTAACTGGGTAGAAATGACCATTTACAGCCATTTTTTTAACAATACTGCCTGAAGCATCCTATTTGAAAATGTGCGAGTAGAAACAATAGACACAAGTGAATAGATTCTCATCTAGAAGTGACCTACATAAACCATAATTGGCTATTAGGGTGTAACTCTATTAATTGTATCAAGTGCCATTATTAGAAATTATGAAGTCCTTCATACCTGAATGATATGCTGTTTTACACCAGCGGTGCTCAACCATTCTGCACTGTGGACCAGACAAGTGGTTCAGCATTGGTCTGTGGGCCAGATTCAGTGCACAGGATTCATCCATGGGTCCAAAAACATATATACCCCTAGCCCAGTATGTGCCAGATTGGGTCCACCACCCCAGCCTCAGCCCTGCATGTGCCAGAGTGGGTCCATTGCCACACCGCAGCCTCATGCATGCTGGATTGGGCTTGCCACCCTGGCCCCAAGTGCTGGACAATGCACAGATCAATGTCATCTGGCTGCAGGGCTTGGAAATTTGGCTGCAGGGGAATGGTGGCAGTGTTAATTGCTATCACTGCCTTACTACCAAATATCTGCACCTGTGGGGAGCCCCACGAACCAGATGATACAGCTTCATGGTTGGATCTGGACTGTGGGCTTGAGAGTGAGCACCACTAATTTGCACATTTTGCTACTACTTCTAATTACACTTAAGAACATATTTGGTACTTTATGTATGGTAAAACAACAAATAACTGATGTACCTCTTTGCATCTCGTATTAAAAGCAGATTCCATTTTTCTTCTGGTTTCTGGAATACAGCACTTCTTCATAACAGGAAAATAGTGGGGATACTTTAAGGTAACTTTATACTCATCCTCTATCATTTCTAAGCTATTGATGAAGTCATCAGGAAGGCCTTCTGTGGTAAACAATTTAATCACAAGATTTGAAAAAGGATATTCTCAAGAAATGAGTTTTTGTTGGTTTTTTTTAACACAAGAATATTTAGCATAAAACAATATTGCACTTACCAATAACCAGTTGGCTATTAGAAGCCTTCATAGAGGTATAACTGCATGTTTTACAGCTATTTGCTAATGCTTTTGATAATCAAATAAAACAAATGAAAGCTAGAGCTAACACGATTAAGTTCATAGCGGACAAATGCAAGATACTATACCTTAGAAGGAATAATCAAAAACACAAATATAAAATGGGTAACACTTGGCTGGATGGCAGCATTATGGAAAAGGACTTGGGAGTCCAGGTAGACCACAGACTCAATATGGATCTGGAGTGTGTTGCAGCCGCATAAAAGGCAAATATGGTATGGGGATATATCAATAGAAGCATTAGGTACAAGACACAGGAGGTGATAGTGCTTCTTTACTTGGCACTGCTTAGGTCTCAGCTAGAGTAGTGTGTACAGTTCTGGGCTCCTTAATTTTAAAAAGGACATGGAGACTTTAGAGAGGATCCAGAGGTGGGCAACAAAGAAGAAAAAGGGCTTGGAAAACAAGGCATAAGAGAGGCTGAAGAGCTAGGCATGTTCAGCTTGCAGAAAAGGTGCGTAAGAGGGGACAAGATAGCAGTCTTCAAATACCTGAAGGGCTGCCATAAAGAAAAGGGAAAGCACCTTTTCTGTGTTACTGCAGAGAAGAGAATGTGGACCAATGGCTTGAAGTTGCAGCAAAGTTTACATTGGCTATCCAGAAAAAAAAACTTCAACACTGTGAAAATAGTGAAGAACTGGAATGGACTGCCAAGGGAAGTTGTGGACTCTCCATCACTGGAGGTGTTAAAGATGAGGTTAGACAGCCACTGGTTGGGGATGATCTAGGTGTAGCTATGCCTATGTTTTACTATAGGTATTTCCCTTGCTTCTGGGCTTTGATGGTTGCCCTGTCCCCACTTTCTCCTACATGTGTCAGGGCGTTTTTAAGCTTCTCTCAGAAGCATTGGATGTTGGCTACTTTGACTGGGGTGTTAATACTCTTGCTGGGATCAAACCCTGAGGTTCCTGGCTAGATTGTCTTGCCCCTCTGCCCAAGGTCAGACTGATTGCCATATTTGGGGTCAGGAACGAATTTTAGCCCTGGTCAGATTGGTATAGACTTTGGTGGTGTTTACCTTCCTCTGTACTGTGAGGGAGAGGTGTGGTGCTGTACCTAGGATCTCTTGAGCATATATTGCCATTTCACAGAAGCAGGACATTGGCTGCCATGGTTCTCCTCCTTTACCTGTTGCAGGTTAGGGGGTTAAGTCTGTGTTGTGTCAAGGTTGACGGTGGTCTTGCATAGAGTTCAGATTATGGTTTGTATGGGATGGTTTGGAGAGGGATGATCCTGCATCAGGCAGGGGGTGGACTAGATGACCTAGGGAAGTCTCTTCCAGCCCTGTTTCTCTATGATTCTACGAAATCATTAACACTTGCTTGCCAACATCACAATGAAATTAGCAGGATACCACAAAATTAAAACTGAATACAGTTTAAAAAATCTTCTCTAATTTTATTGAGATTTGGGATCACCAAATCATTTACAAAAACAGTGAACCATGTGAGCAATAAAAAAATTAATCTTTAAAATATTTTTTAGATCAAGGAAGGTAGTTTAACAGCCAGAAGGGAAGAAAAGTGGAGTAATTTCAGAAGTATGGAATACCACAATTGAAGTAGAATGAAGTAGTAGCAAAGAATTGAGGGGACAGGACAGAGAAAAAACAAGAAGGGAAGAACAGAGTGGGGTAGCAGGGTAGTAAGTAAAGTTGATGCAGTGTAAATCCATGAAGAATTTTTAATTTCACAAAGTAAAATTCTAAACTGAATTTGGAGATGGGCAGAGAATCAGTTAGATTCACAGCAATTTGATTGTCTGGATGTAGTTATTTATCCTTGCTTTAGCAAAATGCCAAAAAGTATTCCTAAAATAAAACTGGCAGACAAGGTTCTTTGGGTGCATCTGGTATCTTTTATTAGACCAACTGAAATAGTTGAAAAAAAAAATGTTAAACAAGCTTTCAGGTTTAAAAACCTTTCATCAGGCTGATAAAGTTTCTGCAGTTGGTGTCTGCTCTTCCTGGATGGAATGAGAAGTAAAGAGGCTGGGCTGGTATGCATACAAAATAGGCAGTCAGCGAAGATGTAAATAGGATAGATGTATGTCCTTAGACCAACACGGCTACAACCTACACCCCTGTAAAATAAAAGTGTAGCTCCAAAGGAAAATATTTCACTTACCAAGTTCATCCTTAGAAAATATAAGAAATGTGTTTTCTTCATTGAGGTTTTTGTTGAAATCTATACATAGCTCACTCAATTTTTTCTTCATCGTCTTTATTTCCTAAATTGATATAAATCAAACTGACAGTCATAGTTTCATAGTAGTTAGGGGTCAGAAGGGACCTGAATAGATCATCTAGTCTACCCCCCCGCCACTGGTTGGAGCACACGACCCCAGACAGGTGTTCATCCAACCTCTTTTTGAATTTACCCAAGGTAGGAGTGAGGACCACTTCCCTAGGAAGTTGGTTCCAGATCCTAGCTACCCTTACAGTGAAATAGTGCCTCCTAATTTCTAACCTGAACCTATTCTCCAGCAGCTTCTGGCCATTGTTCCTCGTCACCCCAGGTGCTGCTGGGGGGAATAGGACTCTTCCTATTTGCTGCTGATCTCCCCTAA
>NW_005842765.1:34950-39535 GCF_000455745.1 Alligator sinensis
CTGCGGTCTGGCATTGGCGACTCATGTTCATCTTGGAGTCAATAATGACTCCAAGATCCCTTTCTGCCTCTGTGCTCACAAGGAGGGAGCTCCCCAGCTTGTATGTATGCTGTGGATTCCTTCTCCCCAGGTGCAAAACCCTGCATTTATCTACATTGAACCCCATCCTCTTACCATCCACCCACTTCTGTAGTCTGTCTAAGTTTAATTGCAGCCTCTCTCTCCCTTCGAGCGTGCCTACCTCTCCTTACATCTTGGTGTCATCAGCAAACTTGGACAACGTGTTTTCCACCCCCTCGTCCAAGTCACTGGTGAAGATGTTGAACAGTGTAGGCCCCAGGACCGAGCCCTAGGGGACCCCATTGTTCACATCCCGCCAGGTCGAGTACGACCCATCCACCACCACACTCTGGGTACACCCCATCAGCCAATTTTTGACCCATCCAACTGTGTAGGCATCAGTGCCACAGTTGCTCAGTTTATTAATGAGAATGGGGTGAGAGAGAGTCACAAAACAAAAACTGTAATCTTAACTGCATGTAAAAAAATTTACTTTTCTAACATGCTGAAAGTATATTTTCCTAGCCCAGAGAGGATTAATCACATAAATAGTGCCTCTAAATAGTGTTATGTACTCACATACCATTTGTCTTATTTGAGATTTTAAAAAATTGTTACTGTATTTTAATGGAAATTTTTAATGATCCAAAAGGGAGTGTGCACACATGCTCACACACACAAGAGCAAGTGCATGTTGTTTAGAAGTCAGAGTTATATCCCTCTGGGACACATGGCAGGAAGAAAATAATTCCCATAGAAGATAACAGTATTCCAAAAACATTTTAAATGCTGGCATGTAGACATCGCTGAAGAGAATATTTTTGACATTTCAGTCTTACTTCTGGGATTAATTTCCTTTTTATTCCTAGGTTTACATACAACATTGCTTGCAAATTTCAAAAAAAAGTTGCACATTTTTTGTTTTTAAAAAAAAATTGCTACTTTTGGTGAAATTTAAGCATCAATCATGATTTCATGTTACTCTGAGTCACCAACAATTTCCTGAAAAAGAACCTTTTTAATGCTTTTCTAGAGCCATCAGGAAAATTAATATAATAGAGAGTAAGGCTCTTATCAAATACAGGATTTGGGCAAGGAATAATTAGTGGTCAAAGGCAGAGAGGTTCACAGGGTAGAAGTTATCAGAATGGTGTATACTTTGACTGTTGAATGTGGGTACAGACAAAACTGCAGCTCCTCGCTGTAACTGAGAACATTTTGCAGGAAGTGTTGAGTTACAACAATTCCCCGGACCAAACAGAAGTTCACTGTTGTTGGGGGGGAATTTAGCTGCTGGAGCCTGCAGCCAATTTCCCCCAGCAATAGCCCCTCCTCCCTATGAGGTGGCAAAGTTTTCAGAATGGGAGGGGGGAAAGGGAGCAAAGGGAGCTTGTTCTAGGGGTTCCCCAGCTGGCACTGGAAGGTGGGTGAATTGGAGCCCCCACCTCAGAGGGGCTCCAATATACCTGCTCCACCTTCCAGCTGGGGCTGAAAACGCCCCAGACTGAACTTCCTCTGCTTCCTTTACTCCACTCCCATTCTGAAAACAGCTCGAGGCTGGCGGGCAGCGCAGACAGAAGTTGCAAAAGATGCTCTGTTTTGAAATGTCTTCATTTGATCCTTCATGCAATGAAGGATCAGATTTTTGTCCAATCGGACATTTTTTAAGCTGCCTGCAGTTGTGCACTTGTGTTTGGTCATGGTTATAAATTGCTTTCTGTGGCCAGATTGGTTGACAACTGTCACTTTTGTCTGTGCCTTGTATGACTACGGGCCAAGATTTTTGGTACCTTGATTTTTGGGTGCCTGACCTGAATTTTTTTGTATGCAGGTTAGCACTTTCTGAAAATCTAAAACAAGTTGGTCAGTCAAAAACTAACCATTTAAAATTATAAACCACAGCTTGGCTTTATATTAAAATATTTACATTTTTTTCCTTCCGTCTTTTATCATTTCTACATCTCTAGCACTTTAAAGTTGGCCTCAAACCAACATTTAATTGAGATCTGGGCACACAAACTCAAATATACTTTAAGAACAGTTACATAGGTATGGAGAATTTCTTTTATTTGTACCAAAAACACTGAAAAACCCCCTCATACTCACATTTTGCACTTCTTTTGGAAGATGGAGTCCATTTCTTTTTCCCATTTTAATCGACTTATCTAAATATCTCTTAGCTTCAGGCTTTACATTTTCAAGATCGTATGTTTGCTGAAATGGTGATAAATATTTTCATACATGGCATTAGAAACTTCTCAGGTATTAGAAAGGTCAAAGCAAAACTGTTTATTACTTCTGCTGATCTGTACCATAGAAATGCCACCAACATCAGTTGCAAACAGGCTTTATAAATAATTTTACTGTACAGTAGTGTCTCTCTATTGATACAAGGCAGATTAAAACCAGAGAAGACTTTCTTTTAGCAAGCATCATAACTGAAAGTTTACCTATTTGGCTCTGCAAGAGCAGAAGCAAAGCTTTTGTACACTTAGACTGCATAGTGTATTTACACATTATGGGGGTTTACAGATGTTATCTGGGAGGCAGCGAGTGGGGAGGGAGGGAAGCGGGGCGACGCTTTAATTAGCGCAGCTCTCAGAGCTGCACTAATTAAAAGTGCCCAGACTAACATGTGTATTAGCATCCCTGTGCTGAAAAATGGTGGCAGGACACTTTGAACTAAAGCTCATCAAACCAGCTTTAGTTTAAAGCACCCCACCACCATTTTTCAGTGCAGGGATGCTGATACACATGATGCTGGAATATGCTGGAGCATGGTAATTCCCACACTCCAGCAGACTCGATTAATCAAGTCTGCTCCGATGCACTGTAATTACAGCACATCAGAGCAACCTCCCTGCATGTGTATAGGAGCCCTATGATACCAAGCACTCTCTTGTGTTTAAAGCATACTGTACTCAAGTTCATCCTGAACAAGTATCTTTTTAAACAATACACAAACTTAAAGTCATTTCCACAGATTCTACTGACTCTTAGCGCTTACATAAATTTTGTCAGGTCTATATAATTAAAATATGAATTAATCCAAATATATAAGGATTAACAAAAACATTTGTTGTTATATTGCATGGGGAAAACTAAAAAGGATATAAACTAATCTGTCAGAGCATAAGCCAGCCACTAACTGATGGAAAGCAATTCCTAGCTCAAAGGCCTATTATTCTATTACAGTAGTTCTTCCATCCTTCACTGTACAAGCAATTGGACTACGTAAGAGATTTTGGCCTACAAAAGTATTAGCCTGATCTTGTATGGCAATTCCTATGAAAATCAGCCACCCACAATGCAGAGCCATTCAGGGACATCTAATTCAGCTTGTATACCGCAAGTATTAAAGATGCATTAATACAGTGCTCTGCCTGGGTTGCTATATCCTACTTCTCATCAGTACTAATCTCAGCAGGCAGTACACTATACTAATGTAGCCCTATTGCTTCATATAGCTGAGCTAGTCCAGGTATGTCTGCATGACACTCCAATGTGCCACGCTGACATACCTTTAGTATCTCACAAATTGACAAGCCCTTCATGGTTTGCACTCACAAATTATCCATCTTTTCGTCCTAAACATTAAACAATGCTAAAAACAATTCAAGGTCATGTGTTTGCTGAAATGGGGTTATGTGATGATAAATATTTTTTTCATAACGTGGCACTAGAAACTTCTCAGTTATTAACAAGGGTCAGAATAGATCTGTTCATTACTTCTGCTGTTCTGTACCACAGAAATGCAGAAAAATCAACATCACCTGCAAACAGTCTTTATAACCAGTTTTCATGGAATCATAGAAAAATAGCATTGGAAGAGACCTCCAAGGATGGAGATTCCACAACCTCTCCGGGTAACCTATTCCAGTGTTTTACTATCCTCCTAATGAGAAAGTTATTCCTAATATCCAACCTAAATTTCCCTTGCTGCAACTTGAGACCACTGCTTCTTTGTTCTGTCATCTGTCGCCACTGAGAACAGTCTAGCTTCATCCTCTTTGAAACCACCCTGCAGGTAGTTAAAGGCTGCTACTACATCCCCTCCTAGTCTTCTCTTTTTCAGACTAAATAAGCCCAGTTCCCTCAGCCTTTCCTCAAAAGTCATGTTCCCCTGTCCCTTAACCAGTTCTGTTGTACTTTCTCAAATTTGTCTACATCCCTTCTGTAGTGGGGGCCCAAAACTGGACACAGTACTCCAGATGTGGCCTCACCAATGTTGAATAGAGGGGAATAATCACTTCCCTTGATCTGGCAATGCTCCTACTAATGCCATTAGCCTTCTTCGCAACAAAGGCACACTACACTGTTGGCTATACGGTAGTTGACTATATAATAGTTGACTCAGACGGCTGGAGCCAGCTTGAGGTGATATATAAATTGCTCGGTCGTTTGGGCGGGCTGGTGAATGGAGAGACAGACAAAGCGTATTGGTTGCAAAAAGCTTTACTTACGCCGCTAGTAGTCACGACGCAGGTGGTCCGGTCGCTTAAACAACTACACGAGTTGCTCCAGC
>NW_005842765.1:39904-40382 GCF_000455745.1 Alligator sinensis
GTGGCGGGAAAATTCCATCGTGCCGAGGCACTAAAATCATTGGGTTGTGACATGCCCCCTTGCTGACGGCACAACTGGAATTTTAGACACATGAGTACGTTATAAGGAATTTTCGTTCTAGGATTCACTGGCCTTATGGAGCTTAAGCAACCAACAATAATATATATATATATACACACAAATAAACAATTTTATAGACCGGTCTTTTTAACAAACTATAAAACACAATAACTTAAACATATAACAATAACTAGTGGTCATCATCTGACTGGAGAACATCTGTTTGGGACTCCCCTCGTTTATTAGTCAGTGAAATACGGTTCATAGTGAAATAGTCACTGCGAGACGTCCGTCTTCTCCCATAACAGACAATGCCAATTAAAATACTTCCAAATATTAGAAAGAGAGTTCCACCTACTGCACTACCGATGATAGTACCCCAATTGAGTCCCTGCATTACTGTTAGGGTGAATGCTGA
>NW_005842765.1:46737-49093 GCF_000455745.1 Alligator sinensis
TTCGCATGCGAATGGTGGGAGCTCTCTTGCACTGGGGTTTTCTGTTGCAGCAGAAAACTTTTGCTGTGCACAGAGATTCTCATGTGGCGGGAAAATTCCATCGTGCCGAGGCACTAAAATCATTGGGTTGTGACAATAGTGTCCTTCCATGTCATGAAACCTTTATTTTTGCCTCTATAACATGAAAAATGTTAAAAATAGAAAATACTGTTCAAATGAAGATAAAGAGACATGTTCACAATGTTCAACTTGTGAGCACCCTAACCACACTGGCCCTAACCATAACAGCATCATCAACTGTTCTGACTCATTTCAACTAAGCTTCAGTTAACTTGCTTTTTTACAACTAGCTCTTGACCAGCCATTAGTTCAGATGCTGCATCATGTGAATTTGATGAAATAATCACGCATCCATGTACCGTCCCCTGTCATCTCACTGTCTCTTGATAGACTCAGGAATATACTGATGAATAACAGAGTAGAATCCTGCAGTACATTATAAATTCCTGAAACCAGAAACCTTTTGTGATCTCTGTGATTCCACAAGAACAGTGATGTCTACCCGAACCAGGATTGACAGGGATGGTGACAGATGGCAAAAATCAACTGTATCAAATGTTGCAATTCTAACAAAGTCATTGTGCCCCAATGTGCAGGAAGACTAGCAAGTATGGTAGAAGACCAGCTTGGCTTAGCAGGGAATTCTTCAGTAAACTAAATCACAAAGAGGAAGCTTATTAGAAGTGCAAACTTGAACAAATAAACAGGAAGGAGTATAAGAGCATTGCTCAGGCATGCAGGGATGAAGTCAGGAAGGCCAAAGTACAACCGGAGTTGCAGCTAGCAAGGGATGTGAAGAGTAACAAGAAAGGTTTCTACAAGTATGTCGGTAGCAAGAGGAGGATCAAGGAAAGTGTGGGTCCCTTACTGAATGGGGGAGACAACCTTGTGATAAAGGATACAAAAGAGGCTGAAGTGCTTAATGCTTTCTTTGCCTCAGTCTTTACAGGCAAGGTCAACTCCTAGAATACTGCACCAGACAGCACAGTTTGGGGAGGAAGTAAGCAGCCAACAGTGGCAAAAGTGCAGGTCAGAGCAGGGTCAGGCAATTATTTTGGTTGGAGGGCTGCTTAACTTGATTATGTGACTGGAAGTCCCACCTCTAATCCCTGACCTTTGCCACCTCCCCTTACCCCAGAAACACTCCTTTTGGAAGGGAGGATACTGCCATTTTGAAACCAAAAAAAATCATATACTACAAAATAAAACAGCTGTTATAACTTATTTTAATTTTATTTTAAAATATATTTGTCCTGATTCATGTGTGCTTGCATAGTGTATCTAGAGGCAATTGCATAATAGCTCAAAATATAGTCCTATTCTTGTATATTGTATGTGTGGGGAAGAAAAGGGGTGTATGTGGGGGGAGTTGGGAAGTGTGTGTGTGTGTGTGTGTGTGTGTGTGGGGTGGGGTGTGGGTATGGTGGGTGGGTGTGGAGTGGGAGTGACAGTGAGAATGTGTGTGTGTCTAGGGGTGGGTCCTCTGACTCCCTGGAGCTGCCTGTGGTGGCAGCGACCGGGACCAGCCCCACCCAGTCCCATAGCGTAAAGCTCCTTGTGCTCCCACCCCAATTTCTGACTGCAGGCAGTGGCAGCGTGCAGGGGCCAGCCCCACTAAGTCCCATGTGATGAAGCTGGCCATGCAAGTTATGCACGGCTGTGCAGCCGGCTGTGCTGGGGTGAGAGGAAGAGGGGTGAAACTGGCCCAGCTCCATAGTGCAGAGCACCCTGCTGTTCCTCATGACTTGTATGTAGCAGCATGTGGGACCGGGCTGCCAGCTCCATCACACGTGGCATTTGTGGACTGCATGTGAGCCTCATAAGATACAGACAAGCAAACCCCACATCCAGGCTCTGTGCTCCTGTCGCCCCACTCTAGATCCCTGCTGGCCCCGGGGCACCGGCACAGGGTTTGCACTCCTGCCTGCCACTTCCACTCCCACACCGCGGCTACTTCCCCCACTGCTTCCCTACTTTCCCTCCCTCCCACCTGCCCACCCACCACCGCTTCCCACCCCTCTGCTCACCACTCCAGCCCACCCCAGCCAGCACCACACAGTTCCCAGATGCATGGCAGGGACTGCATGGCACAGCATGGAACCAACCCAGCCTGCTGCGGGCCCTCACCGTGTGGGCTAATTTCAGTGGTTTCTGCCCCCACCGCCACGTGGCTGGGTCCTGCCAACTCCATGCTGTGTACCGTGGCATGGATTTGGCCCAGCCTTGGTCCCACAGCATGGGCTGATCGTAGCGGTTTTCCCCCCTCCCCCCCCCCCATCTTATCTTAAATTTCACT
>NW_005842765.1:49131-51844 GCF_000455745.1 Alligator sinensis
AGACCAGAAGCCACAGAGGCTGTTGGTTGGGGGCCAGAGGTGGGGTGGGGTGGGGTGGGGCCGGTCGGGCCTTGCCATTTTTCTGTTCTTTATAGCATTAACAGAAAGAAGCATTTGTTGGCAGACTACTCTCAAAGACTCAAAAAAACTGGACAAACATTTTATTCCCTATTTTACATTGATTTCTCATGACCAAGAGTATTGCTAATGCAACATACATTTTTGCTTTCTTATGCTGTAGTGGCTGGAATTCCCATTATGCATTGCTCTATTTTGATTTCACTCTTAGGGAGATTCCCACCACGTGCATGTTTTGGTCTCAGCGGGAATGGTCTTTAGGGTCATGGGAGAATTTAAACCACACTATTCTAGTTTTCTTTTTCCCTTGCAAAGTAAAAGACTCAAGTCCCCACTCCTGCCCACCATAGAGTGGGAGGAAAGCAGAAAAGTTTGGTGGCACAATTCACCTTATGTTTAGTAAGTTTAACATCTTAACATCTGTCTCTTTAACATCTTTATCAACGATGTGGACATTAGTGTCAGAAACACACTGGCTAAGTTTGCCGATGACACTAACTTTGGGGCACAGTGTCCATATCTGAGGACAGGCTAGTGATCCAGGCTGACTTGGATAAACTTAGTAAGTGGGCGGATACAAACCTGATGACATTCAATACCAATAAATGTAAGGTACTCCACCTCGGGGGGGAAAAAAAAAACTCGCAGCATACTTATAGGCTCAGCAGTGCTATGATTGATAGTGCCATGACCACAAGATGAACATGAGCCACCAATGCAATGTCGCAGCTGGTAAAGCAAACAAAACTCTGGCTTGCATCCATAGAGGCTTCTCAAGTAAATCTCAGGATGTCATCCTCCCGCTGTACTCGGCCTTGGTGAGGATGCAGCTGGAGTACTGCATCCAATTCTGGGCTCCACAATTCAAGAAGGATGTCAAGAAGCTTGAGAGAGTCCAGAGGAGAGCCTGGCGCATGATCAGAGGGCAAGAGAATAGGCCTTATGAAGAAAGGCTGAGAGCCATGGGACTCTTCAGTCTAGAAAAGCACAGGCTCAGAGGAGACCTGGTGGCTGCTTATAAGTACATAAGGGGTGTACATCAGGATCTGAGAGAACATCTGTTCACCAGCACACCCCAAGGAAAAACAAAGACCAATGGTCATAAACTCCTGCAAGACCATTTTAGGCTGGACCTAAGGAAAAATCTCTTTACTGTCTGAGCCCCCAAGACCTGGAATAGATTCCCTCCAGAAGTGGTGCAGGCATGTACTCTGGAATCATTCAGGAAAAGTTTGGATGCTTACCTTGCTGGGATCCTTTGACCCTAGCTGACTTCCTGCCCCTGGGGCAGGGGGCTGGACTTGATGATCTTTGAGGTCCCTTCCAGCCCTAACATCTATGAAATCTATTAAATCTAAGTTATAGAATAGATCTATTAAACATTAATGCAGTTGTGTGTGTTATGAGTCTGCCTAGAACAGCATTCAATATCAAGGATTCATTTTTTTAAATAGAGGAACTACAATCAGAAGTTATTTCATACCTCAAGGAACCTAACTTTTCTAACCCAACAGATAAGTAGAAATTAGTTTAATACAATGAACGTAATGGATTAAGATCACCAAAGCTACTTTTTCTTTTTAATAACCTCTTTTTAAAGGTGACTTATTGCAACCCCATTAGACTCCCTGGGCTCATTAGGCTGATCCATAGGTAACCCACGGCTGAATCAAGGACATACAGATAGAACAATCATCCTATACTTCATCTCTCAATATGCACCAACTGAATCCTCAGCAATGTAGTCTCCTGAAGTAAACTTTAAAACAAAAACAAAAACAAAAAATCAAAAGAAAAAAATAAGCAAGAGAGAAAACAAAACTAAAAAGGTTTCTAGGAATATCTTGTAAACCCTTCAATTTTGCAGCCTCATAAAAGCCTGTGGTATTGCACACTACAGAAAGGGAAATCCAACAGTGATGCTATCACAATATTCTGAGTGATAGTAGATGTCACTCCTCAATGATTCTTAGAGATTTTACGAAAACCTAGAAGTGCAAGGTATTTTTTCCCTGCTTAGTTCCATCATGGTATGAAAAGTATACTTGGGCAAGGAGAAAGTTGACAAACGCAGAAGACCTTTATTAATATTTTTATTGTGTGACTATAAAGCTTGAAGCTGACTTAAATGTTCTAGTTATATAAATGAAAGACCATGGTTTTCAGAATTGCTTTAATCTCCAAAGTGACACAGCTCTCTCACAACAACAATTATGATTAAGGACAAAAATTATGAAATACTATGTTGAGTGAATTGGACCCTATAAGAGATTTTTTCTTAACTCATCTTTATCCTACTAACCCCCTCTAAAATATACTTTTAAATGTAAACGTCTGTACCCGCCTCCGTTCCACCAGGAGTTCGCGCGCCGCCTTCGCCTGGACCCGATATCTTGCACACCCGGACTTCGTTGGTACACCCCAGGACTTGCCCCGCCTGGTATAAAGGGAGACCCCAGAACTCGCCTGCCACGCCTTTGATGACTCTTTCAGTGGGGGGTCTTCCCTCGGGGCATCTCCCGGTGCTGGCGCGCTTCTTCGCGGGAGCTCTCGGGGCTCCATCCTCCCCTACACCCCGGCCATACGCCCCCCTCAGGTCTTCCTATCCTGGCCCCCAATCCGTCCTCGTCTCGCC
>NW_005842765.1:58925-67017 GCF_000455745.1 Alligator sinensis
TGCCTCCCCGCACCCCGCGGGTGCTCCGCCTCGCTGCTCGCAGCCTACTCTGCCGCGCTGCTCGCAGCCTGCTCTGCCTCCACTCTTTGTCGTCCCGTACTCCGCGGGCGGCGGCTGATCCCCTGCTCGTTGGGGCTCCGCGCCCCGTCTCTCTCCCTTCAGCCGCCCTGCTACCTCGGCGTGGCCGCCATTTGTTTCTCCCGTCCGGCGTGCCCCACCCCCGCCGTTCCGCCACAGCTGGATAAACGCCCGGCTGATGACCCGCGCCGGCGCTGCCGGCGCATGAGGTTTCCTCGGCTCCTCCAGCCCTGCAGGAGGTAAGCAGACCCCTTGGCCGCCGCGGGGGTCTCCCAGTGCCCCCGCTCCCCTGGGACAATGTCATTATAGCTCGTTTGAATATTCCCAAAGCCCCTATCCTGAAGATGCTTATGTGAAAGCTTAATATTAAGGACAGCCACAGTTTCAATGGTGCAAATCGTAACAGAAAGAGGGACTACATATCTTTTGGGGTAAATTTTGAACTCCCATAAATGTTAGTTATTTTCCATCTTATTCCACATTTTTATACATAAATTTGGTGATGGAGGTTCTAATTTTGGATACATTTCTGAAAATGGTATTGTTTTATATATTGCATGAATGGGTCTTTAAGAAATACTAAGAAATGGAGCCTATTTGGAACACCAGGAATGAAGAGTACTCATAGCTGCTTACATCATGCTGAGTTTCATAATGGTGCGTGGGTGGGGAAGATTGGTAACATTCTTAAGCATGTCCCTGCTAGCTGGTGTGTACAGTTGTTAGAAATGACTAGACTCAACATCAGAGCTTCACTATACACATCAGTAATCATGATCCATCTACCATGCCCAGGTTCTGGAATTTGGAATAAAGTTTTCTAAGAGATGGAATCTAGAATAAAATCTACAACTTAAACCTGGAGGGATTTTTTGCTCCTAGCATTCAGGAGAACACCTTTTTGGTTTAATTTGATATAAGAATGCTTGACACATCCTCCTTCAGCAAGGTTTTCTGAAAATAAAATTAATTTAGGAAGAAGCACAAGTACCTTATATAACTTTAAACAAGCTTAGTTCTGGGTTAATGGAGCAAAACTTTACCTAGGGGCAGAGAAATATAGAACATACTTAACATAATGATTTAACTGGTGACATTTGGTGGGATGCTGCTGCTGTAATAATAGGAGAGACTGAGGAGTCCTGGTTTCACCACTGTTAACTTAGCTCTAAGCAAGTTCATTAAGTTTAAAAAACTGCATCCACATTTCATAATAGATAATTCCATACAAAACCTTTTTTGATAGAAGTATTTTATTGAAATAAATGTGGTGGCTTGTTACAATGCTTTCAATGAAGCTTTTAAAAATCCAGTCTCTCCTCTTCTGTTAGAAGCTCTTACTCAAAAACAGAGGCTCGGGACAGTGAAACAAACAAATCCGCATGAACGGAGAAGTTCTATATCATCATTTTCAGGGATCCTGGTTTTCCCTGACAAAAAACCTGGCAAATTCTCCTCCTAAAATCCATGATTAAAATGAAAGGCCCCTCACTCACCCCCCAACAGCCCCCTAGCCCTGCTGGTGCCCCTCACTCCCACCCCAGATTCCCCGGGGGAGCGGGGGGCAGGCATACCCCTGAGATGTGTACGGGGAGGGGGTTGAGGCAGGCTGTATAATGTGGGCTTGGGCTCCCACCCCGCTGCCCTCCCCCAGGGCCTCTACAACCTGGCGGGTGCGACTTGGGGCTGCAGGACACAGGGGACCATGCAAGGATCTCCTTCCTGCTGCAAGCTCTACGCTGCCCTGGCGATATGCCTCCTGCACGCATGGCAGCTTTGAGGGGTGCAACTCTGCGCCGCTACCCCCTCTGCTGCCTCATACACAGGGGATGCATCGTCAAATCTATATCTTCCTTTGGTAAAATGGAAAATCTGTGGTTTTCTCCATTTCCTCATGAAAAACAGAAAACCCGGATCCCTGACATTTGAAAGTGGCAATACCCAGGATCAGCCCGATCTTGGCAGAAGTAAGTTTCACAGTCTTTTGTACTCCAGGAAAAATATTATTTTCTCTGTGCTTTTGCGATTTATGGGGTGTTCAGATCTAAGAAATCCTGGTCAGGTCACATCACTAGGAATTGTGTGTTTAGGAGACACCTAAAAAATGTAGTTAACTAAATAAAAATTCTCAAGAATTAGCTTTAGAAACTTAACAAAAAAGTAACATAATGTAGAAAAAAAGTTTTCAAAAGCTACTGCTAAAAACCTTTGAGTCTAAAAGATTGAGCACCAAATGCACACACACACAAAATGCAAGGACCAAAATCATATTAAATAATAAATACAGATTAAGCTTGTTTATTTCATGGTAGCAAGTAGAGAAGTGAAATATAATGAGACGCTGTTTTCTACCACACAAGACTGAATAAAAGGTTCTGAACTGGGGCTATAAAATATCAGACTGTTCACATATAAACAATGAGAAAACAGCAAATGAAAAGAAAGCAAACACGACAATAGATGATAGAATTATAAAATACTTTGGTCAAATCTCGTTTCTTCAAGATCTTGTTTCAAATGTTATCCTGGTTTCCAATAAAGGTGGCAAAAAGTAAGGATACTAGCACTGCCACGTACAGACAAGAAGTGACTCCAGCGGAGAGATATTCTAATGCGTTACCAACAGTATGTATGGAACAGCAGCTAAGTATAACAATTTAATAAATAGAAGATTTACATTTGTAGCAGGGACAAATGAACCTGCTATAATTATTCACACTAAATTATATCCTTAAATATTTTTAAACTATCCTCCTGAAGACTCTGAAAAATGGAGAGATACTTGCTACACTGTAAATATTTTTTGTTTCAAATACCTAAGCTTTTGCTTACAACCAAAGAAAGTAAATGATGTCCTTCAACTAGCACTTTCAGGACAGCTGTACTGACATGGTACAGTAAAAGCTGTTATCCGACACTTTACCACCTGGAATGCTCCATTAACCGGCATCTATCATAGATGGCATCTGTTGTTTACGGCAGTGGATCGATACAGCAAAACCAAAACCGGAAGTCCCACCATGGCACTTCCGGTTTCGCTGAGTCCCACTTCTTCCTTGAGGAAAGCAAGGGGCAAAGCAGCCTGCATGGGGCCCCCCTCCCTGTCCCCCGGCACACTGGGGGTGAAAGCCCTGGTGTACTGGCAAAGACGCCTCCAACCCGCTGGAAATAAGCTCTCAAATAACCAACATATTTCATTAACTGGCACCCCTATTCCCTATGGATGCCGGATAAAAGAGCTTTTACTGTACTGAATTTAGCAGTAATTAGAGATTAAGGCAGTGGCTATGCTACAGATTTCTGTAGTTTAACTGACAGACGATGTTATCTCTGACCAAAGTTTCTGTTGACAAAAACTCCTGATATGGACTTAGGGTTTTGTCTATAGTACAAGGCTGCAACGAACAACCTATTTGCAGTCAAAAGCATGGCAGCAGAGCCCCCTAGTGGATGTATGCTATATGCTAGCAGAAGGGTTTTTTCTGTTGGCTATGCTGTAACACCTCCCCAAATGACCAAAGCTGAGTTGGGAAAACCTACTTGTCAGCCTAGCTGCATCCAGATGGGGGAAGACAGTGGCAAGACTGCTGGAAGAGCTCGGTTGTTTACGTGGTATGATCTGGCCATCCCTCTACCTGACATCATTATTCCAGCAAAACTTTGTAGTGAGTGAAGACCATGTTTTTACCAGCAAAATTGTACTTATATGAATGATTTTTTTATTCTTGCACAGTGGTTTACTATATAGGTAGAAAGTAAAGGTTTGTTAATAGAGCTTCACCCGTATTAAGAGCATTTTGTTGGCAAACTATATTAGTATTCCTATTAGGCATATAAATATAGGTTAAAAAAATATCTGTTTAACTTACTCTAATTATATTGGTTAAACAGTTAACTGATAATGCAGCAGCTCAGATAAGGCTGCTGCTTGAGCTGGTCCCCAGGCCCTTCTATGGGAGGTTGGTGAGGAAGAGGAGATGGTGGCAAGCCCCGGCCAGATAACACAGCTCACCTGAAGCTGCGGGGTAGGAGGGAGGGAGCACCTATGAAGAGCACCTAATTGCTTAACCAATGAGTCATTTGACTGCCCACTGTTTGCCTCTTTAACCACAGGTAAGAGGGCTACTAGTCTCCCCTCCCCTTCTCTTTGCCCCTCCCTCCTGCCTGCCCTGCCACCTTCCTGGGGCACGGCACGATTTCCCTCCCCTCCCTTTCTTGCCAGACTGTGCCCTGTCCTGCACTAAATGACAACTGAGAACCTAACCGGTAATTATTGGGCTTATGGGTTACACAATTAACTGTTTAACTTTTCACATCCCTACTTCCTATGCTGATAAAGCAATCTTAGTGTAAACATAGGTGAACTAGCAACTCCCTTGAGAGTTATTTCTAGTTATTTTCATTATCTTTTACCTGTAAATAAACAATCTTCCGAAACACATCTTCTCTCATGCTCATCTCCACATCAAAATGAGAAAGCTTTTTGTCAGCTTCTGTGCTTGCTAAGCGTACTTCCTTGTTGGATGAGACATGCTGTGGAAAATCCAACATGCTTCTTTCCACTGTTTAAATAAAAAAAGAAACAAAATCAATTGCAATAGTTATTTACAAAGCAGTACACCCACATGAACCTCTCTCAGGATATGGAAATTTCCTAGTAACGGATGAATTACTTCAGTAATTTTCTTCTTTTTAATTTTTATAAAACCTTTCAGAAACAAACTTATGTAAACAAATTCCTGAAGAAATCAGTGATCAGGACTGCCACCTAATTAAATGATTACTGATAATGTAAGCGGTGACTTAATGAAGGAATGTAATTATATATCATTAAAGCAAACAAATATTTCACAGGGGTTGTTCATTATCAAAAACTAAGTGACCTGGGAAATGATCCCAGTTTAACAGCAGTACAGTCATTTTCAAATTAGTAAAAGATAATATTGACATGTATGCATGTTAGTATTATAAGTAGTGGAATTTTTAAAAAGAGGAAGCATGTACAAGTCTAACATGCTTAACAGCATGAATGATGGTATAAATTCTTCCTGGATACTGGAAACACCACTATTTGAATCTTGACATCATGTCAATTTCCAATTAAAATATTAAAAAATAGCCAGGTGTGAACAAGTCATTTTGCTACTAATTTAGCAAGAAATAAGACCTAAATTGACTTGTCATCACTGAGGTCTACTAGATAGCATAAGCCAAATAATACAATTTTACATGGACATGAAAAACTAAATTTGTACTGCCATGTTACCATATTAATTACAAAAAATGAATGTAGGGCCTACCCTAAGAACTTTGCTGAACTTATCATTTTCTACCATTTGTCTCCAATAAGGACAGCTACAGGATACGTTTGCCTCAGACCACTATACAGTCAGGAAGTGCTAGGCCCTATGCTTCTACTTCTTTCAAGGAGCGAGCTCATCTATTTTATTCCAGGACTGGGCTACTGGTTTGAGCACCCCTGTTTCTCCCAAGGGCTCTTCAGTGATTTCAAAAGATACAGAATTCCTATTAGAGAAATCTCCCCTTTGAGATATATGCAACAATGGATGTTTGCAATGACACAGGGAAGCCTTTTCACAGAACAAGTCATCTTTTAAAAAACATAGTTCTGATGCTGTTTCACATCTCTATCTCCCTTAGCTACAAATCGTTAAAAGCTAATGGCTGGTTGTTGATCTTCCCTTGCGTCTCTGAGCCAACTGCATTCATATATTGACAGATTTTGATGGTTCACATAGAGCCCAAAACGGTTATGCCTGAGTTACTAACATTCCTCTTTTATTCTCCTGACCCAGAGAAGATATTAATTCTTTCACGTTTTAATAGGTCATAATACAGAATCATACATATTTTTCATTAAAACATTACAAGTATTCCTCACATCTTCCACTGATTCCTTCTGCCTGCTGTTATCATCTCAGGCTTTTTTCCCTATTTTGAGTTCACTTGCTGGACTCAGTCATACCCCTGAATGGCTGAACAGAGCAAAAAATTTGCATCCAAAAGCAGTTAAAAAGTGGGATGTCTTATGTGTAGGAGTCTACCTAAATTGCGGGGGGTGGGGGGGTGGTATCAATTTTGGTGGGTTGAATGCAGTGTAAAGTTCTCATTCTGTGGTCATTTTCTGGTGGCCCTGCCCCTCAGCACCAATTGGCAGAGAGGTCCCAAGGATGCGGGGGAGGGGGGAGAAGAGGGGGCGGCCACCATCTGGTCTGCTGCCCTTCATGCTGCCTTGTCAGCTGGCATCTTTCCCTCCTAGCAGCAAAGACCACTAGCTCAAGAGACCCAGCATTTTATTTTTTTGTTGTTGATTTGGAGGGCAATCCCATATTTTGCAGTTCTCACAAAATTCACAAAACCGTACATTAGGTAGGTCCCTACATGTATGTACTACACACATTTTAGTTCACGTTGTTGCACAGTGCCCCCTAGTGACTCCATTTGTTATTTAAAAAGATGGCAAAGAGGGTAGATGCTTGTGAGACTTGACACACAAGGACTTTGATTGTGGAAGAACTGATGATGCCCATCATGCCTTTCTGGATGCAGCGTGGGAAATTACTTAAACTGAAATCAGAACAAACCTGGTCACTCTTGTTATGTCTGTAAAGCAGGACAGCAGGATTTCCTAACTAATAGGGTTTACTGCCATGAACAGATCCAGAGAAATTAGCACAGATGGATTTCCTTTCTGAGATTTCTACTTTCTGTAGCCAAGCAGCCATAGATCAAGTTGACAGCTGGGGACTGCTCTTTTTCCATGATTTCTAAAACTCTCTGGTAATAAACAAAAAACTCAAAGGAAGGAATTAGATCTCTCATACGTACCTGCATATTCCACTTCTATATCTGCCAAAGCCTGGATTGTGTTTCCATATGTTACTTTTTCCATATCAAGCATTGCAACATGGTCATACACTTGCTTTGTTTTCCTGATCAGTTCTTCTGCCCTTGTTCTAATTTGTTCTGGTGACAGATCCCATTTCAAAAGGTTTCGGTCTGCTGTTACATATGAAGAGACCTTGCTTTGGGTAGTGATTTCTGTTCCTAAAGTCATTCTCAGCAAAAGCCTTTGGCCACCAGCTCTGAAATTATAAATGAATTTTGAAAATTAAAGATCTAATTCAAGTGAAAAATATATTGAGGATGATTAAAAAAAAGTATATAATCTATTTTAAGACAGTATTATCCCTTGTGTAGCATGACTCTAAACCAGGGGTGGGCCAAATACAGCCTACTAGGGTAGGCACCCACCAATAAATTATATCTAGCCTGGCCCACTGCTGTCCCTGCTGCGGTTCACATGGAGCCAAGCCCTGCCCACTCCTGCTGGGGCAGTGTGCTGTGCTCCTACCCTTGCCTGTGGGAGGGCCCCGGCCCTGGCCCGAGTGTATAGCTTCTGGGTAGGGCTGCTGCAGTCACCCAGGGAACTGCTTGGCTCCCCTGGCCTTCAGTGGCTCCTCCTCTTGTCCCTGCTACAATGCTCCAGGCAGCAGGTAGGGAAACAGATGCAAGGGGGGGGGACGTGCTGGGTGTGTGGGAGCCTGGGTTGGTGGAAGCATGAGACCCCATGGCTCACGTGCAGCTCCTGGGACTCAGCCAGACCATGCTCCTCCACCAGGGGGAGCCCATGTGATGGAGCTGGCAGCCTGGCTCTGGTCCCTGCTGCCATGTGCAGCTCCTGGTGATGGGGAGTCCCATGTGATGAAACCTAACTGACTCGACCCCACTCCTTGCTGTCCCAGCCTAGTCCTAGTAGCTGCATGTGGGAGAAGGAAGCGGGACCAGGCCACTGGCTCCATCACATGTGGCTCCAACCGAGTCCTGGGAGCTACAGGTGAGCTGTGGAGAGCCCTGCAAAATGAAGCTGATGACCTAGCTCTGGTTCCTGCTGCCATGTGCAGCTTTCAGGACTTGGCTGGAGCTGCTGGGAGGCTCTACTTGCCATGGGCCATGAGCGTCCCAAGGGGTTGTGCACCGTTTGGGGGGGGGG
>NW_005842765.1:67048-88128 GCF_000455745.1 Alligator sinensis
GGGGGTATGTGTGTGTGTGTGGAGGGGGCCCACAAGCAGACCCCACCATACCACCCCCCCTGTCAAGGGGCGATATTACCTGTGCGGCCCTCGACTGCTCATGAAAACTTAAGTGGCTCTCCAGATGAATAATTGCCCACCCCTGCTCTAACCAGCTGTACTGTCCTCTAATATGCTCTTAGACATGTAGATAAAACTTTTTGGTTTCAACAAAAATAAACAGAACAGTTTTCTTAGAGGATCACACTGTTACTCGAAACATTAATTACTGAAATTCCATGGAAACAGACACAAGTATTTTGCATTTTGAGACAAGAAAAAGAGAACATACAGCAAAATGTAAGTTTTTAAGACCACTACATGCAGCACTAACAATGGCAAAAATCATTTCATGTGGAAGTGCTCATCAAAATGAATAGGTTTATGCTTATACTGAATGTCTGCTGCATTGAAGGCAATGAGGGGAAATTACCTCATAGCCTCCTACTTCACAATTTACTCCTTTAAATGTTGCATCTCTTATGTGATTAATTCATATGGTAGTTTTGCTATTACTAGAAAAGGAAAAGATTTCTCATTTCTATAAATAACCTTTGTGTTCAATGAATTTAATTACATTTAATTAACTAGATATAATTTAATTAATTGTATACCAGCCTTGGATATGCTGATACCTATAGCACTGGGATTAACAACTGCCTTTTTGCTTATTATTGTGTCAAGGTACACACATGGTCATGATTCAGAGCTTACTGGAGGAGGAGGGACTTCCAACATTGTAAAGGTGGTGCTTGTGTTTTTTTTGATTCACCAAAATACAGAGGAAACAAAATATTACCCTTTGAATTAACTTATTGACCTGCCTCTATTCCTGCTCCTCCCAAGAACATCAGGCTTTTTCCTCTTTCATTGCATTTCACATACTTGGTTTGGCATACCCTACAATTCTTTCCATGCATATTATTTTCTTTATAGTTTTCTGGATATCACTGTCCTTTCCCACTATTTTGGTCTAAGTCCTAATCCTTTTGTTTGAGTCTACCCATTCACCTTTTAAATATTTTTTAGAGCTTGTTCCATTTTCCCCACCACTGCATCCAGGCATACAAAAAGACCCTGTATCATAGAAAGCCTAACTGAAGACAATGAGAAAAACCTCCCTCAACAGACATGCCAGCCCTAATGCAACATTTGGCCAAGGACACTACAATATTTACTTGAATGTAAGACGACCCTGAATGTAAGATGATCCCCCAATAATTATATTCTATGCATGGAAAGATTAAAAATTTGTTATAATTTTCTATGTATAGAATCTAATTATTGGAAGGTTGACTTTAATTCATACCCCCAGCACAGCCACAGGGCAGGCAGTGAGTGGGCAGGTGGGGGGGTTAAGCAGCTTTCCACCTGCTGTTGCCTGCCCCTACCCCCTCTACCTTCCCCCACCCTTCCTCACCACAGCCTCAGGTTCCTCCTGGCCCCCTGCTTTCCCTCCTTCCCAGTCTCTCTGCTCCCCCTCCTTCCCCTTATCCATGCTTTGTACAGCCAGGCTCCATTCCTGATTTAGCCTGGGGCACTGAGCATGGCCCTAGCCCTGGCCCTGGCCAGGTCTTACAGCAGCTGTGCGGGCTGTGCATCACTGCTATGAGCTGGGCTGGGGCTGTATTCAGTGCTCCAGGCTACAGCATGGACAGAGCCTGACAGTGTAGAGCAAAGGTAAGTGGTGGGAAGTGAGGCAGACTCGGGAGTACGGACTGCATGGGGAGGTGGTGGTGGATAGCAGAACACAGAGGCAATGGCAGGGAAGGTAGGGGGAGGGGGTCAGGCAGCAGCTTTGGCCAGACCATGGGTAGGGGCTGGAGTCAGAGCTGCATCGTCCCCTCACCCCCCTCCCCCCAACATGATTTTAAGACTCGTGGCTTCCCTCCCTACATCAAACAGGGGAAATAAAGTCATCTTAGAATAAATTTGATATATTGGGGGGAGGAATTTAAAGAGATACAAGATATGCCATACCACACGGGATGGTCCAAAGGAGAAATGATACTTAGGCTGAAACCAGACCATTGGAGCAGTTACAATCTGCCTTTTTGTTGGGGGAAAAAAGGGAGAGGTTCATCTTTCCTGTGCTTTTTGCCATAGTCGTTGGGTCAGGCCTTCTTCTATTAATTCCTTCTCCTTTCCTTTGTTTTGCCAGCTCTTACTCCCTCCCCTCCCAATTTCTTCTCCTTCTTTGGCCCTCCAGTTTTTGTTTTATTCTTTCTCTTTCTTTGTCTCTTTTTCATTCAGAGCACATCATAGTTTCATAGTGCTCAGGGTTGGAAGGGACCTAAACAGGTCATCAGGTCCGAACCCCTGCCCTGGGCAGGAACGAGTGC
Organism: Alligator sinensis; assembly: GCF_000455745.1. Taxonomy (NCBI): domain Eukaryota; kingdom Metazoa; phylum Chordata; order Crocodylia; family Alligatoridae; genus Alligator; species Alligator sinensis. The sequence goes on from NW_005842765.1 coordinate 69,430, forward strand.
GAGGTCATAACACCCCAGCCAAATATCTGTCCAGCCTCCTTTTGAAGACCCCCAAGGTAGGAGAGAGCACCACCTCCCTTGGGAGTCCATTCCAGAGCCTGGCAGCCCTAACTGTAAAGTAATGACTCCTGATGTGCAGCCTGAACCTTCTCTCTAACAAATTGTGGCCATTATTCCTAGTGACCCCGGGTGGTGCCTAGGGGAACAGAGCCTCCCCCAATTCCCGCTGGTCCCCCCTGGTGAGTTTATAAACGGCCACCAGATCCCCTCAGCCTTCTCTTGTGGAGGCTGGATAGATTCAGGCCCTTCAGCCTCTCATCGTAGGGCCTGACCTGCTGCCCCTTGACCATGTGAGTGGCCCTCCTCTGGACCCTCTCAATGCTAGCCACAACGCTCTTGAAGAGCGGCACTCAGAACTGGATGCAGTACTCCAACTGTGGCCTGACCAACGCGGCGTAGAGGGGAAGGATCACCTCCCTGGACCTGCTTGTGATGCATCTGTAGATGCACGACAAGGTGTGGCTAGCTTTACTGACCGCTTCCTCGCATTGGCGGCTCATGTTTATCCTGGAGTCAACAATGACTTCACGATAGCTTTCTGCCACCATGTTGACAAGAAGGGTGTTCCCCAGCCTATAGGTGTGTTGTTGGATCCTTCTCCCTAGATGCAGTACCTTGCACTTGTCTGCGCTGAATTCCATCCTATTCTCATCCGCTCACCTCCGCAACCTGTTTAGATCTAGCTGGATTCTGTCCCTCCCCGCCCCACATCTTGGTGTCATCAGTGAATCTGGACGACGTGATTTCACCACCCACATCCAGATTGCTGATAAAGATGTTGAACAGTACAGGCCCCAGGACAGAGCCCTAGGGGACTCCACTGCCCTTATCCCTCCATGTTGAAAATGACCTGTCCACCACCACTCTCTGGCTGTGACCATCTAGCCAATTTGCCACCCATCTGACTGTGTAGGTATCAATGCTGCAGTCACCTAGTTTTTTTGAGAGAATGTGGTGGGAAACAGTGTCAAAGGCCTTCTTAAAGTCCAGGAAGATGACATCCACCCCGACACCCTTGTCCAGGGACTTTGTGACCTGATCATAAAAGGAAACCAGGTTAGTCAGGCAGGATCTGCTTTCAATGAACCTATGTTGGTTGCCCCTGAGCATTACCTCCCCTGCTGGGCCCTTGCAGATGTGCTCCTGGATAATTTTATCAAAGGTCTTTCCAAGGACCGAGGTGAGACCAACTGGCCTATAGTTGCCTGGGTCCTCCTTTCTCCCCTTCTTGTAAATGGGGATCACATTGGCCCTTTTCCAATTCTCTGGTACCTGGCTAGAGCCCCACAAGTGCTCATACAGCTGTGCCAGGGGCTCTGCTATGACCCCTGCCCGGGGCTCTGCTATGACCCCTGCCAATTCCCTCAGCATCCTCGGGTGAAGAGCATCTGGACCTACTGTAAATCCATCCCCCCTGACAATTCCCTAACTAGGTCATTCCTGACCCTAGGCATAATGGTGCCTTCCCTGGGCCCGTCTGTAATCTTAGTGGGGAACTGTCCCGGTCCCTGTTCAGGAATATGGAGGCAAAGAATTTGTTAAAGAGGTCAGCTTTTTCGTTAGCTGCAATCACCATATTACCAAGCCTGTCCTGTAGGGGCCCCATGTTCCCCAGTGCCACCTTCTTACTCCCTGTGTATTTGAAAAAGGACTTTTCGTTATCCCTAATTCTGGTCGCTAGCCCTAGCTCCATCTCTGCCTTGGCCTTCCTAACAGCCTCCCTGCAGTCCCGAGCAACGGAGGTGTAATCCTCCTTCCACTGTTTGCACGCCTCCTTTTTTTCCCCTCAGGGGATGCTTTTGCTGAGCCATAGGGGCTTTTTAGCACTCCTGCCCCCCTTGGTGCGCATTGGGACTGACTCCCTTTGAGCTTGGAGGATCGTCTCCTTGAGGAACAACCACCCGTCTTGAACTCCCATCTCATTGAAGCTCTGAGACCCCAATGACTCTCCTACTAATCTTCTTAGCTCATTGAAGTCAGCCCTCCTTAAGTCGAGGACTTTTGCCTTACTGCTTGCTTTGACCACCCAGAGCTGGATAGTAAATTCCAGCAGGCGATGATCACTGTCGCCCAGTTGGTCGAGTATCTGCAGACCCTTCACCAGATTGTCACCTGTGGCAAGGACCAAGTCTAGCAAGGCATTTCCCCCGGTGGGACTATGCACCTCGTGGGTTAGGTGGAGGTCCTGTATCCTGGCTAGGAACCTACTTGAGCGGTTGGACCTGGCTGACTGCTCCTCCCAGCAGATATCTGGGTAGTTTAGGTCACCCATGAATAACCACATCCCTTGACTTTACAGCCTCCGTGAGCTGACCTGAGAATTCCAGGTCCAGCTCGTCCCCATGGTGAGGCGGTCTGTAGTAGATGCCCACTATCAAGTCCTTTTCCCCATGACCCCCTTGCATTCTTACCCAGAGCGCCTCACTTAGCCCTTCTTCTGAACCCATTCTGATCATTGAGGATGTGTATTGCTCTTTGACGTAGAGTGCTACACCCCCCTCTTTTTTTCCCCTGCTCTGTCCCATCTGTACAGCCTGTGACCCTAGATGTCCACTGTCCAGTTGTGAGTAGAATCCCACCAGGTTTCCGTGAGCCCCACTAGGTCTGGGTTTTTGCTAGCTAGTAAAAACCAACAACAACAAAAAATTGTCCAGAAGTGAAGAATCACAACAGCCCCAGCAACATGAGAAAATGACTGTAATTAAATAAGAGTTGAGCAAATCTCATGAGTTGAATGAAGATGTTGATTCTAGCTCTGTGGAAGAGGTGCTGTTCTGCAAACACAGATTTGATCTCTTTTACAGCAGTGGTGCAAACATGCCATGATGATATGCTACCTGTACCAGCTAGCCTTCAGCTGTTACTAAAATTATAGAGAAATATGCATATCTGAAGTGGTCAACTAGTAAAAGACAATATTTACCAAGTGAGACTACAACATCATAAATAATTCTTTTAACACCAGTCACTGTCATTGTGTAAACACCTATTCAATGACTATTCAAACTGGTTAGCTTGCACACAAGGCTCAGATAAAATTTGAATGTAGGATGCACATTTCAAGGATATATGATTAGGACCCAAGTTAAACAGTGAGAATAACAAACTTGGAAAAAGGACAAGGGTGCAGGGCTTCTATTTTTTCAGGCAATGCCTCTGATACTGAAAGTTTCAATTGAGAAGCTATTCGACCCTTATTAATACAGTTAGCTTTAAGTCCTCTTACCATGATTTACATTTTTGCCTCTATCAGCACAGAATAATATGGTAAATCAGATTTATTGCAATGCCACTACTACTACATTAAAGACATTGACTTTGGAACAGAAACCGGAATAAAGAAGAACCTGTTCAACCCAATCCAGGAAAGGTTGAAGTGAGAACAATCAGGGGGACTGTGAGAACTGCTGAGTGGGAAGTGTGTTAGCAGCACCAGCAACTGTTCCTCAGATGAAGACATCTGTATATTGAAAAAAAAAAAATCAAGAGAAGGGGTAGTTCTGGGGTTATACTTAGTAATTACTGAATACAAGTAGCAAGTCACCAGAAGCTTCCTTATTCTCCACCTAGCAAGATAGTGTTGTTTATTTTTCTCCAATCAGGAATTAATGCACCAGTCTCTTCTGGACTGGATCTTTGAAATTCAGATTTTTAAAAAAGTTCATGAGACGCTTCAGCTGTTGTCCCTCTTCTAAAAGATACCAGCAGAAAAATTTACTGAACTGAAGCCTGCAATTTAACAATATAAGCAGCCACCCACTCCAAACCCCATTTGCTTCATTAAAACCTCTGCACTAAACTACAAAGCCATTAGAAGAATGGGATATTGTAGTCTTATAGACTACTAAACTGTAGCTGCAGGGCTTAGATATCTAATTGCTGTGACTGAGTCCAGGTACAGCCTCAAGGGATCTGCAGGTGAGTCTTCCTAAAGTCAAGTTCAAGATTCTAGAAAACCTAGTCAAAGAACATCAGGAAGAATGTAAATTACACCAAGAGTGCCCAACCTTCAGTCTGTAGGCCAAATCTGGCCTGTGGAGCCAAGGCATATGGCTTGTGGGGCTCCCTATGGGTCAGAAAATTTGGCAGTGGGCTACCAGCAACAATTAATACTACTACTACTCTCCTCCCTCTGCATGTCGCCAGATTGGGACCAGGCCACGCCTCCTTCCCTCTCTGTAGCTGGGTTGGGGCTGGGCCACGTCCCCAGCTTCCCACATGGCTTGATCCGGGTTGGGTCATGCCTCCTTTACCCCCATGGGACTGGGTCAGGACCACTGTCCAGATCCAGCCCATAGAGAAACTGAACACTGCCCATCCGGCCCACTGGCAAAAAGGTTGAGCACAACTGAATTGTGTCGTCTTAAGGACACAATGTAAGATACCACTGGGCATGTCTACACGTGTATTTACACGCACCTAAACTTAATGCATCTTTGCTTCAGGTGCATTAAGGCAATTTAGGCGCGTGTATACATGTGGATGTGCTAATGTGAGTTAAGGCGTGTTAAATGTAGGTGTGAATAGCTAAATTGCATTAGCACACATGCAGATGCGCTAATATGCATTAACATGGTGTCTATCCATTAACGAACACCATGTTGATGTGCATTAGCACATCTACACATGTGCTAATGTGACTTAGCTATTAGTGCCAAAAATTGATACCTGCTTTACGTAGGTATCAGATTTAGGCTCACATAGCCTTAAATAGCTATCTTTAAGGTGCATTAAGGGCACGCACATGTAGCCACACGCCCTTAAGGCACCTTAATGATGGCAATTTTAGGCTAAGCCCACTTAAAAGAGGCACATGTAGACGTGCCCACTGTTTACCAAAGCATTCTCCAAATACACAAAGCAAAAGAAAAGAAAAATTGAGCAATTTTCACAAGGATAAAAGCTCTCAACCAAATCAAAGAGCTAGATATGAAACACACATCCTCTGCTGATGAAGCTTATTGCTTTTCTGCTTTTATAGCCAACACCCAGATATAATATGCCATTAACCAGTTCAAGAATTTGTATAGAAAATACTCAGCAGTGTGGCTAACTAAATATATTTGCCAGAAACAAAAATAGTTATTAGAAATAAATTCTCTAACTGGATAAGAAGTTTAAATAGGTACGGAATAACTCGGATCTACTTCAAATGCTAGAATGCAGAGTTCAAAGGACTGATGAGCACAAACATTAAGTTACAAGACAGAAATATCAACCTGATTATGACTGCATTAGTTAACAACTTTAAGAAATTAAATTAAAATTAGTTGCTAGGATATCAATTTTAACATATCTGAAGTGGTCAACTAGTAAAAGACAATATTTACCAAGCAAGACTACAACATCATAAATAATGATTTACCATATTAAAATTGATGTCCTAGCAACTAGTTATCATACAAGCTAGCAAGTGGCTGTTTACATCTGCTGAAGACAAGACATGAATAAAGTTTATTACATAACAATGGTCTATACTATTGGAAGCCTCACTATTATTAGTAGCATTTATTCTTCAAACTCTTAGTCTTCCTATAACAGTATAATTTCCAATAGATATTTTTATCTCTTATTAAATTACAGAGATCTGTATTAACATATTGTCTGACACTGGAAGTCTATAGTAGACTTCCAGCTTTACCCATGGTTTGAGGGGTGGTGCATCAAACCCACCCTTTAGTAAACCCTGGACTCATCCATGGATACATTGAAGGTTTTTCAAAGACTCAAGCAGGATAGATTAGAATCATACTTAGACCTTGTACAGACACCCAGTTTCTTCTGGGAGAAAGCACATGTGTACAGAGATTCAGGCCTTTTCTCACAGAATAAATATGGCCACCCTAGGAAAAAAAATTGGGGAAACAAGCAGGGTTAAATCACTCCTAGGATAATTTCTCCTAGGAGAGCAAATATCTGTACATGACAAAGGTCACCTAACTGCTACTAAGAGGCCCAGCAGGTGGCAAATGGTTTAGTCCTAAACTCAGTAACTGTATTCAAATAAAAAATTAAAATTAAATGCAAGAACTATTTTAAAGATGCCTGGAATATGTTAAAATACCCTTTTAGATTTGGAGGTAAAAAACCCACATAACAAGAAACTACAACTCATCAAACTAATTCAGTAAAGGTACCTCAGGCTGTGGAATGAGTAAACATTAATAAGCAAGGGTGCTAAGGAATGTACTTAAAAAAATTCATGAAAGAATAAATATCCATCATTTTCATGTCATGTGAAACTTGAAGCATGAAATGTTTTCCAAAAGATGTTGAGTAATTATTTTCTTTATATACGAGAATTCTTTTACTCATTCAAAATTCAGGCACGCATTAAACAGAATTACTTAATCCATGAAAGCTCTTGATCCTACACTGTTCTGTAAGATGCAATATGAGATTTGAGATATGCCACGTCATTTAATAGTGATTACACACTGTTACATATAGTTTGAGACATTTTGAAAAACCCTGTAACTTGAAAATGAAAAATGTCTTTAAAGTTGAACCAAATTATATTAACAGTAATGTAATTAAAGACACAATAGAAACAATCCCACGTCCCCAGCTTCCCACATGGCTTGATCCGGGTTGGGTCATGCCTCCTTTACCCCCATGGGACTGGGTCAGGACCACTGTCCAGATCCAGCCCATAGAGAAACTGAACACTGCCCATCCGGCCCACTGGCAAAAAGGTTGAGCACAACTGAATTGTGTCGTCTTAAGGACACAATGTAAGATACCACTGGGCATGTCTACACGTGTATTTACACGCACCTAAACTTAATGCATCTTTGCTTCAGGTGCATTAAGGCAATTTAGGCGCGTGTATACATGTGGATGTGCTAATGTGAGTTAAGGCGTGTTAAATGTAGGTGTGAATAGCTAAATTGCATTAGCACACATGCAGATGCGCTAATATGCATTAACATGGTGTCTATCCATTAACGAACACCATGTTGATGTGCATTAGCACATCTACACATGTGCTAATGTGACTTAGCTATTAGTGCCAAAAATTGATACCTGCTTTACGTAGGTATCAGATTTAGGCTCACATAGCCTTAAATAGCTATCTTTAAGGTGCATTAAGGGCACGCACATGTAGCCACACGCCCTTAAGGCACCTTAATGATGGCAATTTTAGGCTAAGCCCACTTAAAAGAGGCACATGTAGACGTGCCCACTGTTTACCAAAGCATTCTCCAAATACACAAAGCAAAAGAAAAGAAAAATTGAGCAATTTTCACAAGGATAAAAGCTCTCAACCAAATCAAAGAGCTAGATATGAAACACACATCCTCTGCTGATGAAGCTTATTGCTTTTCTGCTTTTATAGCCAACACCCAGATATAATATGCCATTAACCAGTTCAAGAATTTGTATAGAAAATACTCAGCAGTGTGGCTAACTAAATATATTTGCCAGAAACAAAAATAGTTATTAGAAATAAATTCTCTAACTGGATAAGAAGTTTAAATAGGTACGGAATAACTCGGATCTACTTCAAATGCTAGAATGCAGAGTTCAAAGGACTGATGAGCACAAACATTAAGTTACAAGACAGAAATATCAACCTGATTATGACTGCATTAGTTAACAACTTTAAGAAATTAAATTAAAATTAGTTGCTAGGATATCAATTTTAACATATCTGAAGTGGTCAACTAGTAAAAGACAATATTTACCAAGCAAGACTACAACATCATAAATAATGATTTACCATATTAAAATTGATGTCCTAGCAACTAGTTATCATACAAGCTAGCAAGTGGCTGTTTACATCTGCTGAAGACAAGACATGAATAAAGTTTATTACATAACAATGGTCTATACTATTGGAAGCCTCACTATTATTAGTAGCATTTATTCTTCAAACTCTTAGTCTTCCTATAACAGTATAATTTCCAATAGATATTTTTATCTCTTATTAAATTACAGAGATCTGTATTAACATATTGTCTGACACTGGAAGTCTATAGTAGACTTCCAGCTTTACCCATGGTTTGAGGGGTGGTGCATCAAACCCACCCTTTAGTAAACCCTGGACTCATCCATGGATACATTGAAGGTTTTTCAAAGACTCAAGCAGGATAGATTAGAATCATACTTAGACCTTGTACAGACACCCAGTTTCTTCTGGGAGAAAGCACATGTGTACAGAGATTCAGGCCTTTTCTCACAGAATAAATATGGCCACCCTAGGAAAAAAAATTGGGGAAACAAGCAGGGTTAAATCACTCCTAGGATAATTTCTCCTAGGAGAGCAAATATCTGTACATGACAAAGGTCACCTAACTGCTACTAAGAGGCCCAGCAGGTGGCAAATGGTTTAGTCCTAAACTCAGTAACTGTATTCAAATAAAAAATTAAAATTAAATGCAAGAACTATTTTAAAGATGCCTGGAATATGTTAAAATACCCTTTTAGATTTGGAGGTAAAAAACCCACATAACAAGAAACTACAACTCATCAAACTAATTCAGTAAAGGTACCTCAGGCTGTGGAATGAGTAAACATTAATAAGCAAGGGTGCTAAGGAATGTACTTAAAAAAATTCATGAAAGAATAAATATCCATCATTTTCATGTCATGTGAAACTTGAAGCATGAAATGTTTTCCAAAAGATGTTGAGTAATTATTTTCTTTATATACGAGAATTCTTTTACTCATTCAAAATTCAGGCACGCATTAAACAGAATTACTTAATCCATGAAAGCTCTTGATCCTACACTGTTCTGTAAGATGCAATATGAGATTTGAGATATGCCACGTCATTTAATAGTGATTACACACTGTTACATATAGTTTGAGACATTTTGAAAAACCCTGTAACTTGAAAATGAAAAATGTCTTTAAAGTTGAACCAAATTATATTAACAGTAATGTAATTAAAGACACAATAGAAACAATCACTACGTAACTGAGAAAACATCTTAGAAATGCATACATAAACATAGATTTATTGTGCTTGGTGACAGATTCACTGACAAAAGTTGATGTTTACCAGATATGCACAAGACAGAAAATGTCTACTCTTCTCTGACATAATGGAATCTGAAACAAGGGATGATACAACACAGAGAGAATGAGAAGGAGCATAACTTTGAAACCTGGGAATAAAATCAAAACAACTGAAACATTGTTTGTTCTTGAACTTAGATTAAACAAATGTATATCTTTAGAAGATAAATCATATTTAAGCAACTAATCCCATGCTTTTAGTGTACTCTAAACAACAACACTGATATTCTAGATCATAGAACTTAAAATTTATGTTTGAAACATTTTCATATTTTAATATTAGACAACAGTATATAACAGCATCTTCAAATTCTGTTGATATCTTTGCGGGCAATTTCAGGTTCCTTTGGAATTATTTACCATGTATGTACTCTGGTTTGCTAGTTCAGTCAAAGGATTGAAGGTAATAATACCGCGCCCCCCGCCCTTAATTTCTGTCAACCATTCAGATCATGCTCTATTTTCTCACATACCACACATTTCCAAATAAGACCCAACCTGTTCTGATGAGGAAGAATGAAGCACGGGAAAAAGATTTTTTTTTTCAATTTTCCCAGTCTTCCCTGTCACAGCATTGGGTCACAATGCCCGAATGGTACCAGTCATGCAGAAGGGGCATAGTTCACTCCTCAACGTCATTCACTCTCTTCTTTCAGCTCCAAAGCCAAAGGTTTGTCTCTGTCACAGCCACTGTCAAATTGTCAAACATGTAACCCATGAGCCAATTTCAGAGTTGCTGTGGCAGTGGTATTGATCACAGCTGTTTTGGTGCAGCTCAAGAACCCAAGGAATCAATACTGCTGCTACTTGTCTGCTCTGTCCCCTGCCATCAGTCTTAGTCTCTGGGGCAACTAACCCACCTCCCCTTCCCGTTTTGGTTATAGGTAAAGTGGGGTACAGGGAGAAGGCAAGCAACATTAACTCCCTGAGTCCCAGAGCTTTGCTGAAAAAGTGGGGATGAACACCACTGCCGCAGGGGCTTCAGCAGCTGCACTGACAAGCTCCAAAGGCCAAATCTGGCCTTTAAAGGTGGGTGACCCAGTCCATGAGAAGCTCTGTGGGCCAGATGACCCACCGCCATGAGCCAAATCCAGGCTATGGGCCTTGCGTTTGACATCCTTGCTTTACAAAACTTGTGGCTACTCCAGATTTCATGATGGGTTTAATGATCATGGGGACTGAAGGCCCTTAGTTTTCAAGGGCCTTAGTTTTAACTTGCTATATGTAGTTTTCCAAAAGCTATAAAGGGCTATACTTGACATTCCTGGTCTTTACATTAAAGCAATAACAAATTTGTAGGACTATTATTTCTGTGTCTTTAGAGGGCAAATAACAGATTTTTAGATTTCATGCTTGAATGTGTATATTATTCATTATATTAAAAATTAAACAGAGGCTATATTCCTCAGATTGCTGCAAAAATTATTCATGTAGTTTCAATATTCTAACTGCACCTACTTGGCTAGTAATTAAAAAAGGGTACAGTTCATTATGACAACAACAAGAAAACAACTACCATAGTACCACTTCCCATTTCCTCCTCATTCTATATCTGCGCTGAGCAACTTGCCAGCAGCGTCCCAACATTACACTTAAGTACTGTCAAACACATAATAAATGACAAGTACAAGATTTTAATAAACGCTTAGCCATAAGACCACATATGCAACAAAGTACTACAACAGGCTATGGGTTTTATTCTAATATTTGTTTTAAAAAGGTTCATCTTGTAATGATGTTTTGTGTCTCCATTAACCTGACTAGCTTGTACACAGGGAAAGAAGAGTGAATATATTTCCTGCTAGATCTGAGCTGGAGAGATGAGATGGATGTCCAGCAACAAAGGAACTGAAAAGACCTGATAACTCAGGTGAGCTTGGTGCTCATCCTTTGGAGGAAACACTCTGGAAAGCTTCTCAATGAAGAAGCCTGAAAAGTAGGGTGAAGGCCTCAGAGCTGCACAGCCCAAAGCAAAGAAGTCAGGCTCCTTACATGTATTTAGGCTGTTCGGACTGGAGAGAGAATACCTGAGTTACTTGGGGGCTGTGTGAGGTGGGCTGGACTGGGAACAGAGGGACTGCTTAATCCTTTGGAGGGGGAAGGGTCTCCTTCCTGGGTGACCCTTACTGAAGAGGAAATGTCTGTTTTGCTCTTTGGAGCTTGGACTGTACTCCTTTCCCCTTTGCAGAGGTAAAGCCCCTCTCTCAGGAGCCGAACTGAAAGGTAGCTCTCTAGGGACAGGATAGGGTAAGGGACAAAAAGGCTTGTGTTGTAGAGCTGGAAGTAATCAGGACTCCCTGCTGCCTCTCCTACCCGAGAAGCCTTGCCTGGGCTGCTTTCAGGCATTATCCACAGAGACCAAACAATGCTAGAGGGCCCAACAAGTGCTTCCTTGGAAGAATCCATGGCAAGTATAAGATTTGATGTAGATATGGGTAAAAGACTATATTAATTTTTTGCTTGCCTGAAATATTCTAGGCACAAAATACAAGCTACAGCAAACACCCACCAGTCTGTGGCACTTGCATATAATACACTGTTACCTATTATCAAGTCTAAGTTTCAAACCAGATGGTGATTATTCAATTCTCTATATTTATTTATGTATCTCAATTTTTACTTGGATTTGAAATAAATTGTAACAATCTCAGTTCTGTTCACAATCTAAGACTGGAAGTGGCAGTTTATTTTGCAAGGACAAAGCCAAACACAACCAAGTAACACACAAATAAAACAGAGAATATAAAGGGGAATACAGTGTATGGTACATAACAGATAAATACACTTCACTTAGGTGCAAAACAATGCCAGTCCCAATTTGTTTCTCATCGCTTACACTGTATCTGCTTATCAGTTCAGTACACAACTTGCTTAAATGCATAGCTTCTTTCAGTCCTACTGTCTGTTTTGTAACTTAATTTTGCTCTGGGCTTAGGTGCATCAAAAACAATGAAGGGGAAGTAGCTGTCAAAAGACTATTTTTCAAGCAGTGGTTTTCAACCTTTTTTCACTGGCATACCCCTAAAAAATTTTGAATGGCAGTGTGGATCTCCTTGGAAAATCTGAATGGAGGTGCAGAACCCTCTGAATTGTAAGTGTGAGTATTCATATACTTTTGATTGATCATAGTTATCTTTTGTGGACCCCTTATACATAATCTGTGGACCCCTGGGGGGGTACAGACCACTGGTTTAGAGAGGCCTTGAAAATGGAGAATTAATCAATTTCATGGCTGTCATCTCCCCTCATTTGTCAAGGCTTCTAATACCAGTCCCAACAATAACTATTAGCAGCCCTTAAAATGAGGCACCCTAGTCATTTGGGGGCATACTAATACCAGAGAACTGAGTGTTGTGATATTAGAAGCCATGAAATTGATTTGTTCCCTTTGTTTTCAAGGCTTCTAATAGTCACTGTCCCAGCTATCAAAAGGCTTGAAAAAGAGGGGAGTTAATCAGTTTCAGGACTGCTAATATCAAAGCACTGACAGCCTGTAGACTTAATGAGCATTGATTATTCACACTGTACTCAGGAAGGCACATACTCCAATGGAAGTATACTGCCTTTTATTCAATCCAGAAGCTATTCTCTTGGAGTATATTGTAATAAAAAATAGAATGAGCACATACAGAGGAAACACTTTATACCTTCACAGGAAAAATATTTTGGAGACCACATTTCCTGAAACAACTGTATTTCCTTATTGGACGATTTCATTTGAAGTCTTTGCTGCCCCTCCCTGTCTATTCATCTGTCTGACTTCTGGCACTGTCTGGGATTGCACATACATGCCTGGAATTCTTGATCTCTTCTTCTTGGGAAATGTCTTCTGCTTTGTATTGTGACTGCCCCTTGACATGGGCATCTCTAGCCATCATGAACCTCTTCCTGAGTCCACACTTGATGGATGTGTTATGGATGAACATTATCATTATCTTAAAACTAGGCAAGTCATCAGCCTTCTCATTTCAATTCATACCATTCTCCCCCAGAGAGACAAGTTACCTGGAACCAGATTAATGGTGTGATACATTAATGATATCCTAAATAGCAATCTTTTTAGCTCTCATGTGGAATCATCTGGTCCACTGCTAACCATGAAACAGTAAGAAACAGTAGAAGTAGCAAGTTGAGGATTAATGCTTTGAAGGCGCCTTATGAATTACTGATGTCATCTGCACTAGTGTTCTAACAGGAATACTAATCCTGTGGAAGCATACATTTGTACTCACCAAGTGACTTAGGGACTCAAGGTGACTTGCTACACAGATTATTATTATTTTTTTATATATAGCTATGGTGATAACCTGAGTTTCCTTGTACAATTTTTTTTTCCTGGAGAATGCTGCCTGAGTATGTGTACATCTGAATTACCTAAACCTAATTCTTGCTCACTGCAGTGATTCTGGGAAAAATTTAAGGGCTATAGGTGGTTCAAATTATGGAGAGTCATACCAATGACTGAAAGGGTGAACACATTTGAGAAATAATGCATTTGGGAAGACGTCTTAATAACTTGGATCCACTTTACCTACACTCACTAACCAACAGCAAGTCTGCTTCGCTAGAGTTTACTCATCAATACTCAAAAAGAATCTAGACCCAAAATTTGTACATCTGACCCAAACCCTTCCTACCTTGTGAGAGTCATGGACAACTTGTCCTACTCTTAACTGAAAATAAATCTTTTGTTTCTCCTGCAAACATGTAATAGTCCAACCAGTACTGAATAAATCCATGTGATTACATCAATTTCAGTGAATTACAGCAGTGTCATACAGTGTCTACTCCCCATCTAGTTTATAGGGAATCTACTCAAAGGCCAACTACAAGCTTATCTAACTGAAGCTGGATCCAGCACAATCTGGATTCAGGTTAGGGGAGAAGCCTGAAACCATTTCAGTGTCACTAATGTATAATACCCTGCTGTTGATAGAGAGGACATATGCCCATTCTCATATATCTATTTGCGGTATTGGACACCATAGACCATGAAACAGTATTGAGAAGAGAGAGATGAGAAGCTCCTGGGTAATGCACTAAAATGGTCTGAGCCATATAGAGGAAGTACCCACCAAGAAACAATTAGGACACATGGGAGAAAAAAAATGATAAAATAAACAAAGATCAAAACAAAGCATTTGGAAATTGAAATGAAATGGTTCAAGACAAACTTAATCAAAACCTATCAAAATCCATTTTCAGAGAAAGAACTGTTTGGACTCCTTTATTCTGATTAGCTTAAAAAAAGTAGAGAAAGAAAGGACTAATTCTTTTGATGAATTTTTAGTTGATCATTGTCAGTGCTAGTTGTTTTCCTGAGTCTGACCATACAAACAAAGATGCAAAGATTGAATAGTAAAAGATGGGTGAAATACAGCTTTTCTGGATATTCTTAGGATACAAATCAGCTAGTCTGTCACAGAGAGATGCTATGAACCAAGACTGCTTTTGCTGTGCATCCTAATTCAGTTCCCTTGTTTGGTTACATTACACTTTATCACCTGCCTTTCTGTTACACGGCAGAGTTGAATGGGCCTATTTAGCCTTTATGCTGTATTGCTGCCATGCAGTACAGCTGGTCTAAGCTTCAATGTGGAAAGCTAAGAGAGTGGGAAGACAGGCTAGTATGGGGGCTGAACAAAGCCCACAAGGGAGAGATGAAACCAGATATCACCTGTGGCACCTTAAGGTCTTTGTTGTTTCAGTGGCTTCTTCATGAAGGGCTGAGTCTCTTGAGTGAAGAAGGGGCCTGTCAGTCTTTCTTCTGAAAATCCCCCGGGGTTCAGAGCCATCATTTTAAATCTGAACCTTGCTCTTTTTAAAGCTCCAAAAACAATGGTAGTAGTACTGATGGGACCAGAACATTCCCTAAACTCTGACATGCTAACTTTGATCCACTGATTTACATCTCTATCCTCTCATTGCTTAGCAGTTATGAATCTAATGCAGTATTGTCTGTGGTATCAACAGACTTTCTTGCTTGAATTCATCTCCTTTTCCTACCCCTACCATCAAGTCCTCATTGTAGTCATTGTTATCATAATATTTTATTAAATTTCACCAACTTCCCACAGCTGAGTTCAAGATTTAGGGTAATTAGCAGGGTCTGGTTATTACAGCTCTTTACTAAACATCTGTTCTCTCTCTGGGCCTTTTCAATATTTTCATGAACTGATCAAATTACATTGACTCTAATACTACCAATATGCAGTTTACCTATCTGTCCACTATTACCACCAAGATGGCTCAGTACTTGGGATAAGATCAGTTGACAGATTAAGACTAGTTGGCTAAAACAGAACCAAGAAAAGACAGAAGGGATGCTAGGTCTCAGAAGAAAGCATGTAGAAGAGCATCGCTCCTTTTTTGTTGAAGATACTATTCAGTATCACTCACTAGTTTAGGTGATTCCTAAACAGCTTGGATCACCTAACCACTAATTTCATAGATTTCATAAATTTCATAGACATTAGGGCTGGAAGGGACCTTGGAAGATCATCAAGTCCAGTCCCCTGCTGGAAGGGCAGGAAATCAGCTGGGGTCATAGGATCCCAGCAAGATAAGCATCCAATTTACTCTTGAAGGTGTTCAATGTAGGTGCTTGACCCACCTCCGATGGCAGGCTGTTCCAGTCCTTGGGGGCTCGGACAGTAAAGAAATTCTTCCTTACGTCCAGCCTGAAACACTCTTGCAGTAGTTTGTAACCATTCAACCTCGTCATCCCTTGGGGCGCTCTGGTGAACAAATGTTCCCCCAGATATTCATGGTCACCCCTGATAAACTTATAGGTGGCCATCAGATCACCCCTGAGCCTGGGCTTTTTCAGGCTAAAGAGCCCCATGGCTCAGCCTGTCGTTGTAAGGTCTGTTTTTGTGACCTCTGATCATGCGCGTGGCTCTTCTCTGGACTCTCTCAAACTTCTCCACATCGTTTTTGAATTGTGGGGCCTAAAACTGGATGCAGTACTCCAGCTGCGGCCTCACCAAGGCCAAGTACAAGGGGAGAAAGACGTCCCGGGATTTGCTTGAGAAGCATCTATGGATGCAAGCCAGCATTTTGGTCGCTTTACTAGCCACATCATCACACTGCAGGCTCATGTTCATCTTGTGGTCCATGATGACCCCCAAGTCTCTTTCTTCCATAGTGCTAGTCAGTGTAGCACTGCTGAGCCTATAAGGATGCTGCAGGTTTTTCCTCCCAAGGTGGAGAACCTTGCATTTTTCAGTGTTAAACACCATCAGGTACTTGTCCGCCCATTTGCCGAGCCTGCTCGCACGATTTTTGCAGAAACTGCGATTTCAGGAGGGCTCCATGAAAATGGGTGGGTTCCACAATTTTGGTAGGCTCACTACAAAACAGAAACACCTTACCAGCAAACAGAGAAAAAACTGGGAAGCCCTGCAGACTTGGAGCATGAGCGGAATGAGGAGGCGAGAGGGTGGGAGAGGGGACAGAGGGAGGGGGAGCTGGGCAAGGCAGGGCTGTTCACAGGAGGAGGTGCAGAGGCTGCCTCCATGTCCTCTGCTGTGAGCAGCCCCACTTGGGTCCCCCTCTGCCTTCTTCCCGTGCTCCAAGACTGCAGGGCTTCCCAGCCTTTTCTCTGCTTGCCAGTAAGGTTTCTTTTTGTGGGGCCGGGGGTGGGGTTGTTTTGGTTTTTTTGTTTTCTTTTTTGCAGTGAGCCCACCAAAATTGTGGAGCCTGCCACTTGGAGATGGCCTGAAACCATGGCTTAATGACTCTGATTAATCCTGGGGAAGGGTTTTGGGCCATGTGGCAAGCTGCAGAGAGGGGCAGGACTGCCAGGGCCCCTCAGTCAATCAGAGGTGTGGTGGGTGGGATGGGGTTGGCCCGCCACACTGGGCCTGCGAAAAAGGTGGCCGGCCCCAGGATCTGCCCACAAAATCGGCCAACCACCTCCTTTAGTTTGGTAGACCCCTACTAATCACCACTTGGATTCCTTACCTATGCACCTCACAAAGAAACACACAAGTAATGCTTTCTATCATCACTAGTTTGCTAGAAAACTCGGCCCCATTTTGGCTAGCAATGACCCACGCTCAACTATTTACACTTTCATCACATCTTAGCTAGGTTATAGCAACGTGATATATAGGGACTGAACACCTTTAGCATTTATAAAAGTTCAGCCAACCTAACTCCAATGAATTTCTGCTCAATGAGAATGTCCTCAAAGAACAACAGAGTGCCAAGTTAATTAATCTATATTTTAATGTACTTTTGTTCACATTTTGTCATGTTGTACATTTCAAAGTGTTTGAAACCTTGCCTCATATTCTGATTCTCACAGCTCTGCTTTGTCTATCATAAATTCTTGCTGCTAGAAACTCACTCCAAGATGAGATTTTTTATTTCATTTAAAAGTTGCTGAAAGAAAAATACAGACAAGGGGGAATTTCTATTACCATGGGAATTGTAAATGTATGTTCACCTGATGGTCACCTTGAAGAGGACAACTTCCCTCCTGACATGCTCAAGCTGAGCAGTCTAGATTCCATCAGAGGAAAGTACTCTCAGGAAAGACTGACAAAGGAGTTATAAGACAATAAAAACTAGCTATATTACTTTCAGATGTATTTACAAAATGAGAAGGAAAAAAAAATCAATAAAGGGAACTGAAAGCAATAAAATCTGTTTCCAACAAAAACTGCAAAAAAGGAGAGACATTAAGGCTAAACCCTTCTGAATTCAAAAGCCTTTGTAAAAGGAAAACCATCAACTTGTGATTTCAGGTACTACAGTTCTCCATCCTCCTGACCGTTGTGGTTTTTAAAATACATAAAAACTGCACTCGCCATAAAAACTACCCAGGAAATTGATCATAAGAAGTAATGTCATAAGAGTACAGCTGGAAGGGACCTCCAGGGGTCATCCAGCTCAACCCCTGGCCTAAGGCGGAATCATCCCGATCTAAACCATCCTATACAAATCCACTCTCAGCAAAACTACAGAGTCAACCCTGACACAACACAGACCAAACATCCTACCCTACCACAGGTAAAGCGGCAGCAGCCAAGGGTCTGCTACTGTGAAAGGTGAAGACGTGCTCTGGATGTGCTGGGTATCGGACCATGCCCCCTGCTATAGAGGAAGTCAACCGCCCCCCCCAGTTGACCATGGGGTAAAATTCCTTCCTGCCCCCAAATAATAGTGAAGACAACTACCCAAAATGACTGTATCTGCACACAGTAAACCGAGAAAATGATTTTTCCCTTTACTCTTTTTTTTGTTTGTTTCTAGTAGTCTCAGGGTTTACTTGTAATCAGAAAAGGTCCAGAGTCCGCCTGAGCCTGGGCGGCGCACAGGGCTGGGGTGGGCGGAAAAGCCGCTCCGCTCGCTGTGGCCACGGGCGCACAGGGCAGGTCGCTGCCAGCACCGCACCTGGCTGCCACCTACCGACCCCCAGTCTGGCTGCGGACTGAGCCAGAGCCAGCCCGGCTGTCCGAACCAGTCGTGCTCCGCTTTGGCCCCGGCGGGGCGGTGCCGGGTCCCCGCAGGGCCGAGCCGGCTGCGCCGAGGGGCAGGGAGCGGGACGGGCCCCGCCGCGGCGATCCGATCCGGCTGAATTGCCACACCCGCCTCCCGCCGCTGCCC
>NW_005842765.1:88823-98893 GCF_000455745.1 Alligator sinensis
CTCCGCAGGGCGCGTTCTGCCGCCGGCCCTCGGGGGTCGCTTAAGATGGCTCCACTGGCGGCGGGGCCTGCCCAGCCTCGCACAAACAACGGCGCTTCCTACAGAGACTGGTTTTTTTTATGCTTTATTTTGCAGTCCGTTTTCGTTCCCCCGCCCCTCCGCGCGGAGCTGAATATCGTGCCCTTAAAAATCCGGGTGGGGTTGGGGGTGCTAAGACCAACTCCGAGAAAGTTGGAAGGGCAGTTCCCCCCCAGAGAGCCTCCATGCGAAACAAGGCCTGAGTGAGCAGTGGTGGTAATCGCAAGTTTGCATTGAGGTCACCCTGTTCCAGTTTTGGGTCCAAAGCGAATAGAAACCACTCTGTAGCGCAGTGTCAGAGACTGGAAGCGGCTTTGCTAATGGGCTGATGTTTCATTGTGTCACTGGTATCTCTTAAATTACCTTTGGCTTTTACCAAGTTGCTTGCTGCTCCCCGAGCTGTGGCCTTTAAATCAGTACTCCTCCTGAGCAAAATAGTTGACTAAATTCCCTCCAGTGCAGGGGCAGGCAGTTATTTCAGTCAGAGGGCCACTTATTGAGTTTTGGCAAGCCATCTAGGGCAGCATGACAGGCAGCCAGGGGCAGATTAATATTAATTTTCTAAATCTTTTAGGGGCCCCACAGGCCGGATAGAAAGGCCTGGCGGGCTGCATTTTGCTCACCCCTGCTCCAGTGAAAAATGTTCTGAACCCCGATCCCTTCAGGAATTAACCCGGAGGTCCTCTGGCCTGTGTTTTCCAAGTGGTCAGGCTAGATTATTATAATAGTCTGTTCTGACTTTATAACTTCCAGTTTTTTTTAATTAAATGTTTAGAGAGACTTTTTCTAACATGCTTTTTTTTAAAGAAAGGACCAGTCGCTCTACATAATGCAGGTCCCAAACCCCAGTCAAGGCAGTGGGTGTGTTGATTAGGCAAGGCATCCTTTTTGCATTTTTTTAAAGTTTCTCTGTATACAGCTAATATGAATCTTTCTGTGGTTTAGGTGAAGTTCAAAAGCTTGCAAAATGTCATCTGTCAAACGCCTTGTATATGCAGTCATCCATTTCCTGAGAGAACAGAGTCAGCTGGATACTTTCACTTCAGATGAACAAGAAAGTTTGGAAGGTAAGTAATGAAACCATTTATCTATACCAGGGATAGGCAACTCCTGGCATGGGTGCCAAAGTGTGGGTACCTCTGGGTAGATGGTGGGAAAGGGGTCAGGTCTGTGCTGCCACAACAAAGATTGGACCCCTCATGGCTCCCACACCATCCGCCCCTGGCACCAACATTTTACGAGTTGAGGTTGCAGGTGTTTTTGGCACTCTACCCAAAAATGTTGCCTACCCCTGATCTATATGCTAGGTTGCTTTCCTGTCACAATATATATGTCAACCAATGGGAATGAATTATACTAATTCTTCATGTTGGCTGTGATGATACAAAGATTATATTTTGTTTCTTGTGTGTCAGAAAAGCATCGTTGTTGATCAAACACAATAATCTATATCTTTATCCTGTATAGCAGGGGTGGCCAAGGGGTGCCAAAGGGGCATGGGCAGCCTCTGTGTATGGCATGCAGCAGATTGGGGATGGGACGGAAGTTGGAAGCAGAACAGCAAATTGGGCAGGAAGCACAGGGACAGAAGCAGAAAGCAGAGCAGCAGATCAGGCAAGGTAAGGGATTGGAGTGGCACTTTAATGGTGAGAGTGCAAGGCTACTTTGTGGCATGTCTGCCAGAAAGGTTAGCCCCCACTGCTTATGGAGGATAATATTCTCTCATTCTGCTGATCTTTTGCCAGTTATGGGCCAGAAATTGGAGAAGTTTGGGTTTCACAAAATCTGAAGAACGTTGTGAAATGTTTTAGAATATTTCTTATTAAGGAGAGGAGAAAACAAGGTTTTTTGCCTATTTTCCTCCCCCCCCCTGAAATAGGTCAAGATCTTAAATACCTTCAGGGCTCTTTATTCTAATATTTGAATAGATCTTAAAAGTTTCTACAGTTATGGATTTTGTTTTACCTTATTCTTGAGCATCAGATATTTTAAAATCCACTGAAGAATCTAATTAGGTATGCTACAGTCCTGTCCATTGAGGATATTGCCATGTCTTCCTCAATTTATAATTACCTGGTTCCTTTTCTCTCAGGTTTCATTCCCAGTTTGTACATGCTTTCATCCTTTAAAAAAGCACTGAAGAAAAACAGTGCACTGTTTATATCTTTGGCAACTATTATTGGGTTATAAGAGAAGTAACAATGCAGAAGGCAGTTAACAGTGATTCCAAATACCACACAGTGGTGAGGACTCTGGACAAGTATCTTTTGTCTTCTTAAAGGGCTCTGAAAGTCTGCAGGTTGTGACTGGTATAACCCTCCCATGCTGACTCTTTACACAGTATTAGAATTTGATTTAGTAGGTCTGTGCATAAACCACATTTAAACATATAATCCAACCACAAATTTCTTTTATGCATAAACAACTTCTTGAGCATGATTTCTGCTGAATGGGTTCTGTAATAATATTATTACTTTTGCAGATAGAAAATATTTTGTTCAGCTTGTTTCCAAAACATGTTGAAAGATTTAGATAAACAGCAATATTCAAAATATTCAGTACATTTGGTAATTATTAAGTAACTATGTAAATTAAAAATATACCAATGTCTTAGGAGGACCTTTTTTCAGGTGATGCCAAGAAAATGACTTATTTATATTTCCAAAAATAAATAAATATATATATATATCTTTTTCTCCTCCATAATTTTATTTTTAATTTATAATAAGGTTTATACATTTTGCTGTTTAGTAGCTAAGAAGGATTAACTGATTATTTGATATGTATTTTGGTTATAGTTTGTGAGAGACAAATGAACCAGCATTTTACATATTTTTTTTATGAACAAGTAGGGATTACAATACTTCTAATGACATGTAAATTATCAAATTTCAAACCAAGCACTTTCACAATTGAGGGTCTTAATAGAGACATGAAATCCTAATTTTAGTAAAGCATGCTGACAGAAATATGGTACCATATGCTTCATTATACAGTATACAGCATCTGATCCAATCTAATCTGAATAGCTATCCTTTTTTTCGCTACAGAAGTTAATTTTATCTCAAGTTACATCAATTTTGAACCAAATCTTGCCCAAGAATGTGGGAATAGGTCTTAATGAAGTCAAATGTATGCCTAAGTGAGGAAAAAATTGGGTGTATGCTTTCTGTGGGTATGTTATGTACCTTGCAGATGAGACTGTAAAGCAAAAACACTCCCCCAACTCAATTTAAACCATAGGTGGGGGGAAATCCACCATTGAGAGACTTTCTTGAAATAGAAGTACCATGTGCTTTTCAAAAAACATTTCTATCGATAACCTGCATCCTAACTGAAGACCGTTTTAGGTGGTAAGTGAAGGTTATTCCAGTGGTAAGGGGCAGTTTTATAAAGGGTGAAATTTACAGTCTGTTGTGATGGACTACAGGGTTTATTATAATATTTTCGTATTAACCGTGTCCATTACTACTGTGTCTTTGCTCTTAACTAACTTATACAGGGGAAAAGAATGGGTTTTAAAGACAGTGAAGCCAGAGTTTCTGGCCTACTTCACAAAAGACACGTCCATCAACAAGGACTTGAATAGTTTTTCAATAACTCTCAGGGGGCGTACACAGGAGGGGGGAAATAAATATGACAATAGACACAGTAGTAATGGAAAGAAGGGTCTGAAGGAGAGGGTTAGGAGACATAGAGCAGTGCAGTAGCTTTGGGGCTTCAGAAATTGGGCAGACTGAAAAAAAACAAAGCAATTTTGGGGGGGGATGAACTGGGCTATGTGGGCTGGATTGAGGGCAGAGAAACTGCATAACCCATTGGAAGGGTGAGAGAACCTCTGGCTGGGTTGCCTTTTCCCAGTAAACGCCTTTATTGAAGTGGAACTGTCTGTTTGCTACTTGGAACTTCAGGCTGCACCTGTTCTCTCAAGCACCATAGCTAAGATGGAACAACTGGAGCAGCAGCCCTGAGCTCTGATTTACTGGTGGAGAGAGGCATGGGGGGGAAAAAATAAAAGCTGTTCCTGCAGCTCTATAGCCATGCCAGCAGTTTGGTAGTAGCTGGAAGTCACTGCTGCCTCTGCTTCATTGCTGCTATGGTCCTTATTACAAATCTGTGTTCTTCCTGCATAGGGAAAGGGTGAGGGACTAAAGGCCACAGGTTCATGGTGAGAAGGAGCTAGGGCTCTGTCCTGCTGTAGAAGCCTTGCCTGGGCTGGTCTTGGGATGAGAGGCGTCGGCACGCTTGGAGACCAGACAATGCTGCAGTGGTCCTAAGTAAGCACTGCCCTTACCGGGGACTCTGACATCTGATCAGAGAGATTAATTGGAAGGTGGCCTGGATCCATAATCCAAGGTCCCTGTATCCTGTGCAGCCCCCTGTAGTGGATTCTTTAGTCTCCAGGCTGATTAGTAGACCTTCTCCCGTACAGTTTTACACATTGTTACAGCTGCCATTGCTTTTCTGGTCATTGCAGCCTTTCATTGGTGGTCGTTAACACCAGACCACCTGGGATTGAAGTGCAGACATCTTGTACAGTGCACAGTGGTACAAGCAGTGTCTGACACTGGTAGGTTTTCCCAGCACACAGTGATTCAGGTGCTGCTCTGGCCTTAGAGAAACTCATCCTGATGCCTAAGGCAGTGGTCCTCAATCTTTTTAGATTCAAGGCACCTCTGGAAATGTCAACTCATAGTTTTCACTCTTTTTGACTACAGAAAAATAACTGAGTAGCTCTTCTGTTACAAATAACTCAGAAATGCCATAACTGTGGATTTCTTTTTGAAGTCTCTGGGTTTATTGTGCAAATCCTGTTTGCAAACCTAACAGTGCTAACATTATGTGGCACCCCACAGCACCCTTGAAAGGGGCTCAAGGCAACCCAAAATGCCATGGCACCCTCAAGAATCAGTACTTCAATAATGGCTTATTATGGTATGACAAGCCTTGCCTGACATTCTGCCCTGGGACAAATTTCAGCTTATGGCAATCGGTAGATGCCTACCATTCGGCAATAGGAAAGGGAATAAGCAGCCACCTGCTCTAGATTGAAAAACAAACTACTTGTACTGTACATAGTTGCATCTTGGCCCACTGATTTCATGGAACCAGGATTTCACCATAATTGTTTTTGTACATTAGAAGAACATATTTACAGTACATTGTCAGGTGATCAGTGTCTCCCACCTTGAAGATGCTGCTTCTTTGATTTTGTTTACTTTTTTTGTAGTCATCTGTTTTGCCCACCATTTATGCAGCAGCATGAGACTTATCTTGTGAAATACTATAATTCTTTTTTACTGATTTGTCCCATAAGGGTACTTATTTTTGCTAAACTTGTGTAAAGGAATTAGAAGTATTCAGACTGTGTTCAGTTTTTCAATTAAATGGGAAATGTGGGAACTGCTATAAGAACCAATTATATCTACCATGGAAATGTAGTCTGGTATTACAAATTCTGTTATGATCTCCAAGGATTTTTTGTTGAATCATAATTTGATCTTTGTTACACTTTCCAGAAATCGTTCCTCCAAAAAAGATTAATAAAATACAAGGAGTTGGGAACTATAGACTTAATATCTTTCTGCCAAAATGTCAGAAAATGAAAAATGAAACTGTAAAGATCTGTTTTGCAGTGTGGCTTCTGTTCCTGAAAGAATGAAACATGAGTTGAAGTATTCAAAACAGGGAATGTTTGGGTATTAAAAATAAGTATGATGGATAGAGGAAACCTTGATTTTTAAATGTGTGATGGGAAATGCTTTCTAGTAAGTTCTTAGGAGAAACTGGATACTAGATTTTGTTGATTCCTCAGACATTACAACACTAATATTAACACATTTCATTGTATTGTTAATTGATTTTTGTTGGTTTTCCACAGAGGATGAACTACGTTGAAATTCAGTGGGATAATGTATTTTTCTTTCACCTCAAAAGATTGTAATTGAAGTCTGAAATAATTGGCTTGATGGTCCCCTTTATTTCATTGGGAGGATGAACGACACTCAGTTTACCACAGTTTTGTTTTCTTCATGGATAATGTCAGGAAGAAGAATAAAACCTACATCCTACATTATTCTTCTAGAATAAAAGAGGACCCTAGTAAATATGTTATTTTTCTAACATTGCAGAACACTGCCTGAAATAGAACCATGACACTGGATGTCCACATACTGTCAAATATTTGCCCCCTAATCTTAAAATAAAATAATTAAACTCCCTCTGTAACATATGTACAAATACTTACACATTTTGGGGACTTCAATTCTATGTGCAATTCTAGTGACTTTGATGGAATGGTTTGCATGAATAAATTCCAAGTGTTCTTAAGTATCTTCAGGTTCCTTCCTTCCTTCCTCCAATCACTTCTTTGGATCCTTATATGGACCATCAGTGGGACATTATGTGACCAAATGGACTTTGCAGGCAGTTTTCTGTGCAGGATACAAGCCTGTGACTAATGAAGTAGCTTATTTGTCAGCAGGTCTTTGGTTTGTAATATAAAACGTATACTTTTGAAAACAGTAAGGATTACTTAAATATTTTCATTTTAGATTTGGCTTGTCCTTTGTCATTTGGCTTGTCATCTGATAAATATGAACCCTTTAATGCTAAATATAGAAATACCTAGGTTTTTCTGTATGGCTATGTTTTGTATTGCCAAGTAATATGGCTACTGCATACCTTAGTCTGTCTTATTTATTTTAATTTACTTAATCCCTCTATGTTAAAAATGAAAAAAAATCAAAAGCAAGTGAGCATTAAAAGAAATTCAGTTTGATTAGGTAAGGAATTAAGTGTGGTAAGAGAAATGGGTGTAGGTTATGGGTAGGCAAACTTTTATGGCTGGGGGGCCGAGTGACCCATGTCAGAAGTGGGCATGAGCTAGGACCCAGCCACTACTGCCACTTGTCCCCATGACAGCCTGGAAAGAGCATCCACACCTGACACTTGTCCCTGTGGTGGCTTTGTGAGAGAGCCCTTAGCTGATGCTCCACATCCCTGGCTGGATCCAAGGGTTTTGTTGGCCTTATCTGACCTGTGGGCCATAGCTTGCTTGACCCCCTGTTTATAGACCACTGATTCTCAACCAGGGTGCCACAGGTGTGAAGAGATAAGCAAATAGGACACAGGCTCAGGCTGGACTGTACCTGGCCACTTTTCTGATTCTACTTCCTGCCCCCTCTGCAGGGAGGTAAGCACTATAATAAATCAATTACTCTCTTAAATGGGGAGCTGCTCAATTCACAAAAATTATGGAAGTGTGCAAGTCTACAAAGATTGAGAAGCATTGGTATAGACATTATGCATCATCTGCTACTCTTGCCCACAAGAGAGACAGTTAAAGAAGGAAGGCTTTTGATTTTTTTTGTTTTGTTTTTTCTTTTTACTAAAGACCTGGTTCAAATAACTGTTTGATTTTTTTTTTATTTTTATTTAAAAATAGGCTTAACAAGATAACTAAGATGGCAAGAGTGATTCATACTTTTAATTACACTACTTGTATTTATATTTTTGTGTTGAAAACTTCGTGATTTGTAATAATGCTGTCATCTCTTTTCAGTTGCGATTCAGTGTTTGGAGACCGTTTTTAAGATTAGCCTAGAAGATACTCATCTTGCAGCACCTCAGCATTTGATAGAGATGTTCACAAATTCTTTTCACAAGGTAAGAATTTAATTTAATCTTCCTGAGTTACTTTTTTGTTAGCTGATTAAAGTTGTGAATGTGTATGGACTCTTAAAGTGCTATATAGGTCAAAACAATGTAGAAACCTGAAAGAAATGATCAAGTGAAATTCCCATGCAAGGCAGGAAAACAGGATAGTTTTAGGACTCTGACAGGAAATAATTTGTTAGTGAAAGTACAACTGCGTGTTGTAATGTGTTACTAAAAAAGAAGAGATCTCGTTCTAACATGAAAGCTACTTTCCCTGAGTGACATTCAGACATGTAACAATTCCTGAGGCTGTCTTTTCTAAATTGCTTGAATTGTGTGGTCCTTGTGACTTGATTTGCTATGGAGAAAATCTAGTCTCATTTTTAAGGCATGCCCTGTGAAGTCTATACAAATTGGGCCTAAAATCTGCTTTCAAAGTTCAAACTATTAAAATTTATGAAAATGTCAAATATAGGAAGAATGTGCAGAGGAAATAATTATTTTTCCTTAAAACAATTAAGGAAGAAGAAAATAAGAATAAAAGGCATAAGAAGAATATTCCTGTGTTTTCCTGAGGTTCTTTCCCATTAACTGATTTAAGGTTGTGAATGCACTATGGAATCTTAAAGTGCTTTACAAATCAAAACAATGTGAAAACCAAATAGAAAGTAAAATTCCCATTAAAGGCAGGAAAACAGGATAGGTGTGGGACTCTGACAAGGAGAGAACCACCTTATCTTTGAATGTACTAAAATGATTATTTACCAGCTTAAGGAAGAATGGTGGAATCTCTAAAAAAAATTTGTACCTTTCCCCAGAAGGATGGTCACTGGTCATATTGTAATGGGGCCTGCCCTTGAATCTGACATTCTCTCTTTTTAATGTGTACAGAATGACTTGCTGCCTCTCTCAGATCCTTTGCCAGAAGATGTTGAAAAGGCTGACCAGCTGAAGGATGAAGGTATGCAACTAATAAAGGAGTAACTGTTTCTTGCTATTGTTTTTACTTTGTTTTGTTTTTTGGGGGGCTTTGGTGGGGGGGTGGGGGTTCAAGTCATAGATGTGTTGGCATAGTACTGTTGGAAGCAGTTTTGCATCTGGGCCACACAACTCCCACACAAACCTGGGCTTTTTTAGGTTATGACCTTGTAGTCATAAAGACATGATTAACATTTCATACCTTAGTAACAGAGATTCTTATCAATTACTGGATTTTGAACACATTACAGCTTCCAGTGTTTGCCAGTTCAGTTCAGCCTATGGCCTGTGGGCTGGATCTGGCCTGCAGAGGTTGGGGCTTCAACAGTAGGGGGTTTCAGTGATGTTCATCAGCTGGGGGACTTTTCTTATGCTGCGTGCATTGTTGCCAGGTGGCCAGAAGCTTTGCCCATGCTGTCTCTGGGTGGCAGGGAGAAGCAACAGTGGCAGTGGCTGGGTCCAAGTACTGACCCTCCTTGAACTTGTGCTAAGTGATACCAGCCCACACCACCAGGAAAGGTTGCCAACTGCTGCTATGTATTATGTTATGGGTTATATGACAGTTTGAGTATAAAAGATACTGGGTAACATATTGGCCCTACTGAAGTTAATAGCAAAGCTTTCATTGAATTAATTAGGTTGGGATGTTTCCCCTATTATATAAAACAAAGTTTTACAATGATGAGAAAAATCATGGTAAAATAATTACTTCCCCACATAAAGTGCTTACCTCTGTAAAAAAAATCCATGTCAAGGTTCTTTTGCACTGGTCTAATTTAAAACCATAATTTGATATGTATTTGATAGGCTCTAGTACTGAAAGTGAGAAAAGGCTAACACCAGTAACAAATATGCAGAACATGTTGGCTGAATGCTTTGTACTATATTTTGAATAAGCATTTTGATGTCTGGATGTTTATTTTTCCATATAAAACTCTAATTAATATGTTTTCACATTTGGAAAGAGGAAATCTCTCTGGGAAAATATTCAGTATAATAAAACGGGTAAAAAACCTGGCTAGTTTTCAAAATGAGCTTAAGGTTTCTCTATTATTTTAAATGGTCAACTGCAGCTGTTGCAGATGACAAGGAATAATGTTTTCAGCTGCTGGCCTTACAAGGTATACTTAAAACAAGCTTTGGTAGGTGATGAAGTGGGTCATTAACCTTTCACTTATATAGATATGAGTTCAAACCTGGTTAGGTCTGCGCCCACCTCCGCTCGATCAGGCGCTCTCGGGTTGCTCTAGCCCGAGTGGCCGTTCTCACTGGGCCCCGGGAGGTGCCTCGGGTGGTGACGGGAGACCCCCTAACCTCGCCTGCCACGACTTTGAATGTAACTTCAGTGGTGGGGG